>NC_133618.1:475869142-476091642 GCF_048593235.1 Sminthopsis crassicaudata
CTATACCCAGCTTGGAGGTTGTTAAGTAAAAGCATGTTGCAATCTGAACTTTAACAGTTTATTTTTATTTATTTTTCTTCAATACAAACATTAAAGACAGCTTATCTTGTCTGTGTGCAGCATCCCCAAGTCTCTCTCTGCACAAGAAGCCTGAACTTTATCTCAGAATGTCAGCTCTTTCTCCAAAGCATGTTGACTTCTGACATGGTGCTCACCTTGAAGGTCTCAGAGCCTAGGCCTGTGCCACTGAGAGTCCTGAGTGCTGGACTCTAATATATGGCACAATCCCATTAAATACCACAATTCTGGCGACAAAATCAAGGGTGTTTTTTTCAAGGGAAACTCCTAGAGCTATTCTAATGATACTCAAATTTCTCCCTCATGTCCTTCTACCTTTTGTTTCCTTTTTTACTGCTCCCTATATCCTCCTGTTCACTACAGCAAGTAAATGTAGTCCTATAAGTATTGTATGCTAGTAAATCACTGAGGCCCTCTAAAAATGTAGGAACCTAAATAAAGAGAGAGGACATATTTTTCAGTTAATATGTAGCAACTTTTTCCCGTTGTAACTTCAAGGCCTCTTTAGAATATTTATATGTATAGGGGCTGTATTTTATTAAAATAACATGTTTATTTCTTTTAAAGAAGAAAGTTGGTGATATAGTAATAATTGACATTTATCTAGCACTTTAAAGTTCCAACGGCACTTTACATACATTAGCTCATTTGAGACTTATAACAATGGAGTAGGTGCTATGGGTGTTGTTATTCCTACTTTACAGATGAGGAAATTGAGTTTCAGAGTGGTTTTCACAAGGGAGAGATAGGATTTGAATCCTGGTCTTCGTGGCTCCAGAGATAATATTCTATCTACTGCCCTGTATATTTCCTCTCCTGTCATTCCCAACATAAAACATGTCTCTTGAATTTATTATAGTCATGGATCACAAGATCATAGATACACGGATCACACAGATTGTAGGATCATAGTGCTAGAAGGGAATGTAGAGACCAGATCCTTCCGTCCATTCCCATCATTTTACATTTTGTGACAATTGAAACTGAGAAGATTTAATCTACTTCCTCAGTGTTACAAAACTCATATATGTTAGAGATGGGAATTGAACTCATATCTTACCGAGTCTAAGGACAACACTGTTGTGCTGCAAGAATTTTCCCAGTATAATGTATTTCCCTTGAATTTATTAAATTTATTAATTAAAAATAATGATTCTGGGAGCACAGAACACTTGTTGCATATTTCTTGTATAATGGTGATAATAGACATGGGAGTGTACATAAAGCACTTTACAAATATTAAAGCACTATATAAAAGTTATTATTCTTATTGCTAGTTATTATTAGGCAACTAGGTGTTGTAATGCATAGAGTGCTGAATTTGATACCAGGAAAACTGAGTCCACTTACAAGCTATATCTTTGTCTCAGTTTCTTAATCTGTAAAGTGAGATATAATAATACTTACTTCCCAGAGATTTTGTGGAGATAAAGGGGATAAAGCACTTTGTGAACTTTAAAGCATTGGATATCTATTGTTATTGTTGTTATTATCTAAGAGACCTGTTAGAAGGAATGGCTTTTTTTGATCTCAGGGTGCAATGTCGAAGAAGGGTTGAACTAGACTTATCTAGTGGAAGCCCAGTTGTTAAGGAGAAGGATGAGCTTCCCAGAACCAGGTTTTTTCAAGGCCCTTGCTCCATTTTCCCAGGCCCTGATAATAGGAGGCTCCAGGATTTTTCAGTTTATGGCCCTTGTTGGAAGGTTTGTAAAGGATGATGATTTTGACATGATTTGTGGAGCTGAGATGCTGGACCCCGATCGGGCCTGGGCTGGGCTGGGCTAGCTGCTGTTGCTGCACTCCTGGGCTTGCATGTAATCCCACCAATTCCATGCTCCGAGAGTTTAATCTTTCTCAGGAACCGTGCTTCTTTATGGAGCCAAGGCACTGTTTCTCTGCTCTGGCACATGTCAGAAATGGTGACATAAGACAGAAACTCTTACAACTTGCCATGAACCAAGAGGAATGTGTCTTGTTAGCACCCGAGGCAGTATCCACATCCCGTTTTAGCTGTTTTTATTGCATCTATATAGAAGGGGAAAATATCCTGGAATACACCCCTACCATATTCCTGATTTAAGTAAAGCAATACTCCTGGGTACAGATCACCAGATTATTGTGTTTTTGAAATTCCACCTTTGTTGATCTCCCTGTGCTGCTGGAGAGACATTCTTAGTATGACTGTCTCATCTCTTAGGAAGCTAGAAGGGTACCGATGGCTTTGGGATGCAGATAGGCTAGGATATTGGGGAGGTTTATCAGCCTACCCAGAAACTCATCTGTCAGACTATAGCTGAGGGTCCCATTTCTGTTCTGAATCCATGGGGTGCTCTAAACAGAGGTACCTTAGGGCTGTGAACCTTGGAAATGAAAGGAACCTTATGAACCAATTAAGTTTTGTCTACTCAAACACATTTTCATGTTTTATTAGGAAGATGGAATGATTAATTGACCACACTGATCTGTGAAAAAGGTAACTCAGTCTTCTTTGTTTCTGAAAAATTCCTAGTCTTGCTTCAAGCTTCAGGAGGCTCAGCACACACAAATGTATGAATTAGAAGAGCTATTAAATATAAAGTCTAGGAAATTTAAAAGACAAGATTCTGGAGAGGGAAGAGAGGGAAAGTAAATAATGATTAAAAGTATCAGAGATCCAGATCTTATAGGGACTTGATAGTCCATCTAGTTAGATCATCTAGTCTAACAGCCTCATTTTACAGATGGGGAAACTAAGGGTGCCTAGAGGATTTCAGTAACATGACCAGGATCACACAGATATCAACTATCAAAAGCAGGATTTGAATCTAAACCTCTGAATATAGAATCAGGTTCTTAATTAAACTTCTTTTTAAAAAATTTATAAATCCTGCAGTCTGGTTTTTACTTCCCTTGTGTGCAATGTGAAAGCTTATATTGTCCCAGAGAAGAGAAAATCATTCTCTGCCCTTCTATTGATCAGGGGTAGAGGCTTGTCCATGAGTTCACTGCCTTCTAACCCCCAGAAAGCCATAGAAAACTGACACCACACTGCCCCAAGCCTTCAGTTCCAACAATGAAACTCATTTCCTAATAAAGAGGGGATGGATCAAATTCTCCAAACAAGGAGGATTTGCCTTTGACTGATTAATTAAAAGCATTTATAAAACACATTCCCAAGCAACTTTTCCAGGGACAAAAATTTTAAATGGGGAGAGGAAAGTGTCTTAGCTATTTCAAGGTCTTGGATTCGATCCCTTTCTTGCATTTGTGAACAGCATTGCAAATTTTGAAACTGCCTACATCAATGGAGGGAGACTTATTTAGCAAGTATGTGAAAAGAACCCACTTGTGTTAAGCAATTACAATCCTATTTTAAGATTTTAAAACCCCCTCTTTGTATGAGGAAATGGAAAATGGCTTGAAATTTGATGGTGGTGGACAGACGGGCATTACGTTCTTTCCTAATTCCACCACATCAGACCCTCTTATTAAAATAACACTTGTTATGTTAAGAATATGAATCTAAACACCTTTACTAGCTATTTTTCCTTTTCCTTTTGGTAAATAGGCTTAGACGCAACCAACATAGAGATGCCCCAAAACACGATGAGCAAGATAGCTCTAAATCCATTTCAGGAGAGGGTTGGTTGAAGGAACCAGGTATGTTGAACCTGAAGAAGAAAAGACATGACACTTGTCTTCAAGTGTTCGAAGAGTGGTTGTAAGGAAGAAGGATTAATCTTACTCTTCTTGACCCTGGTAGACCAAACTCGAAATGAGGGGTAGAAGTTGCAAAGGACAAACTTAGACTTGAAATAAAAATAAACTTTCTGATGGTTATAGTTATCCAAAAGTAAAAGGACAATCTCAGGAGGTAGAGGGTTCCACTAAAAGCCTTCAAGCAATTGCCAAGTGACCACTTGTCAGGTATCAGAATTATAGGTTGAAAACTTGATGTTTGACCCTGGAAACTAAATCAGTTCAATAGGGATGATAAGAGTGAATACACAACTTACCTTATAGAATTGCAAACCATTACTTAATGCTACTATTTAATGCCTTCATTTTTTATCACCATCACCATCATCTTCATCATCCTAGTGGAGAGCTCTGGGAATTACAACTCACTGTTCCCACCTCCCCAAAAACCAGTCTGACTTCCAAAATGGCCCCTGTAGCCATCATAGAGGTGAATAATCTATTCAGAGAAAGGGGTCATCTGCTGACCAATTGTCATGGATGATGAGGTAATCCCAAGAACCCCAGGAGTAATGAACTTCCATTGCTCACACCCCAGACAACATATCCTGCTATCAGCCTGATAACTATCATAGAGGGAAATAACCTTTGTGGAGGTGAGATTTGTCAACTTCCTTTGCAAAGGTGACAGTCCCTGCCTTCTCAGCAGCCACAAAGATGCCCCCCAAAACGTCTTGCCATCAAAGTCCTTAGAATTGTCAGATATCTCTTCATTAGAAATAGTTAAGATTTTATCAATATAAAAGACATTATTGCTATCTGTTTTGGCACTGTACCCCAAGGACCGTGAGAACTTTCCATTTGACTCACAACTGTATCTTTCTTTCCACATGTTTTTCTCCCTTTATTAAAATGAGAGCAAGACTGTCTTGTTTTTCTCTTTGTATCTTTTGTGCTTAAAACAGTTCTTAGTAAATAGTTAAGTACTTCAAAGGTACTTTTTCTTTCATTCATTTATTTATTCACTATTAATGTAATTTTGGAAAGCAAATTTAATAGAATATGCCCATTGTGGTCTTCACAAAACAATAGTCACATTCTCTTAGTTATAATGATTTTGTCAGCTCCCCAAAATCACTCTGTTGCTGTATTTTATTCTTAATTTGAAAGCAAACTGACTTAAAATCTGTTTCTTCCCAAAGCCTTCCATGAGTCTACATAATTAAAGTTTTGTTTGTGTGCTACCAATAAGTATGACTAGTGCTATGTTAATGTGTAAGGAATACTGGAAAGTTCAGAAAAATTTTGACATCATCATGAAAGGTAATAGAGGTAAAATAACAACCAATGTCCAATCCTTGAATGGCCATATTGTGACTATGTCTGTGGACATTTTTGGTTGCTATAGGCTAAAAAGGCTCTAACTGAGCTGAAATAGGTCTGGGAAAAGGCAGCTAGTAATCAAATGGCTGTAGTGACTTGCATGTGAGAATAGAGCGAAAGGAGTTAGCTTTTTCCACATGTCTATATACAGTATCAAATAATATAATATCTGCAAAGTGTTTTTCAAATGTTAAAGCATTATATAAAATTATTTTTCTCTTTATTATTTCCTATTTATTTATTTGCCATCTCTATATTCATCTATATAATCTACTAGCTCTACCTGTTTATGTATTTATTTTATATATGAATATATCTATATTTCTGCCATCTCTATATATGTACCTATTATTTATCCACCATTTCTCAATGTATGTAGATGAGTCCATTTATCTATCTGTCTATATATGTCTGTCTGTCTCTTACCTACCATTTTTCAGTATGTATGTATGTGTATATTAATAGATCTATCCACGCACATGAAATTCATTTACCATGAGAAGCATAGTCAAAAGAGAGCTAGCAACTGATTCAGAAAGATTTAGATTCACATCCTACCCTATGATGCCTGTCTACTGGATGGGAAATTGTAGATAAATCAATCCATCTCTCAGTACCCTCAGGAATTTACTAAGCTTAAATTGTAGAGAAGTTGCTGGTAGAGGGCATTTTCTTACCATGAGTTCTCTGTATTACTAAAATCAGAAGTCCACATCTATGACACATCGATGTTTGGACCTGTGATTTCATGATTAGGTCCAGTTTCAGTGCAGAAAATCCATTCACTGATATATATTAGTAAATCTTTTGTAACTTTTAGTTTTAGAGAATTGTTTGTGGTATTGAGGGGTTAAGTTAGAGAGCTAATATAAGTGGGAAGCAGGCTTTGAACACAGGTCTTCTCCAATTCTGGGCCTTTGTCCTTTATGCTATCTTTTCTCTCCACTAATAATAATAATATCATAGTAATATTCATATTTCTATTGTTCTTTAAGATTTACAAAAGGATTTTCCCATTGTTCTGGGTGGAACAAATATTATCAGCTATTGTTTTGTGAATGAGGGAATTAAAAGTCAGAGAAAGGAGGTGAGCTTCCCAGGCCATATAGCTTTTAAATATCAGAGTTGGGATTCTTTGATCTGGAAAGTAAAAAAGGCCAATGGGATTATATTATCAAATTCTAGAATTTTATGCAAAAGGTGGATTAGTTATCCTTTGTGCTCGAAGGCCAAAATGATACCACTATGTTGAGGTTTTGGTGCAGAGTATCCCCCTGTGGCTGATTAGGCATTCTGCCACAGGTTAGCTAAAATAGTCCACATGAACGTTTGGAGTGGAGATGTCTCCAAATTTGCATATCTCAGTTTCCATTGAGCTACTGCAATTCAGCTTTGCTCATGGAGCACAACACCTTTTTTTATTCAAACATGCCATATTAGGGTGTTCTATGCCAGTGTCCCATGTTTCTCAATCAATTCCAAAGTTCTTCAGAGTTTTTCACAGTGCATTTCTGATTGGTTTCTTCTCCAGCTTAAAAATTTCCAATGGTTTCTCCTTGCCTATCAAAACCCCCAATTTCACAGCTTGTCATTTAGAGCAGTCTGACTTCAATCTGCCTTTTTGATTCAACACTGCTTGTGCTCCACATTCAGGCAACCCAGCCTTCAAATAAATTAGACCTCTTGCTAGTTTCTGAATATGTCCTACATTTTCCCACCTCCACACTTTTCTCACTTTTAGGTTATACTTCTCTTCACTGTCATCTGAAAAAAACATACCCATCTTTCAAGACCCAACTCCAATTCTCTCTCCTCTACACTACTATTTCTAATTCAAAAAAAATTTAAAATAATGTTCTTTAGTTTCTTAATTTAATCCCACCAAAATGTATTCTATCTTTATATGAATTTTTATTCACTGGTATCTTATCACAATCCTTATCATGGATATTTGCAGGCTAGACTTTAAGTTCTATACAGAAGGGACTGTATCTTTTTTTCCTGCTTTGTCCTGCTCAGCACCCAGCATGAATTCTTCCACATTGCATGGACTGAGTGGATGAGTATTGAAAGAAGAATGAACCTTGACTATTAGGAGATCAAATAGAAAAATGCTCATCATCTGGGAGTATATCAAATCGGAGTACATGAAGGTAATGGAAGATTATTGTGCTGTAAGAAATGACAAATAGAATGAATATAGAGAAACATGAAAAGATTTAGTGAAACTGATATCGAGTAAAGTAAGCAGAGCCAAGAAAATGAAATACACAAAGACTACAACAATAAAAATAGAAAGAGCAACCACTTAAAAATTAAAGGTGGGTGATGCAAAATTACTTTAAAAAGCAAGCAGAGATGAAAGAAGAGAAAGGAAAGACACCTGTAACCTTATTCTTATGCAGAAGTAGGAGGTTCATGAATGTTGCTCATACATATATTTTTACTCTTAAAATTTTTTTGTCCTTAAAATATTATTTGTTATATAGCATAGATCTCTGGAAAGGGGAGCAGGAAGAATACAGGGAGGAAAATATGATGATATGAAAAAAACCATCAAAGACATCAATAAACACTTACTAAAAACAAGTAGAATTGGTATTTTTATTGTTGTTGTTTTTTAGCCCTCCCCAACTATGTGCTTAAAGCAAATGTTCTGGGTCCCATTTCTCTCATGCTCCCAAATCCTTGAACTAGGCAAACTAGGAGGGAAGGATGAAATGCAAATTGTTTCAGCAAAAATTTAACGAGGTCTGTGTTGATTTCGAGGATTTGTGTGAAGTCGCGACACTACCAGATCTTCTCAAGGCTAAAGTATTTCTGTACTCTGCATATGTTGTTTGCAGTAGGATGGCTTCTCCTAAAGATAGAGCCTGAAGCCACATGGAGACACATACAAAGAAAGATTGAGATCAGAGAAGGACATATAAACTGGGAGCTGTAGCTGGGAAAGAAGGGAGAGAGGAAAAAAGCATTGAATGGAAAATTTCTGGTTGGTTTCCTGTTAGAATGAAGCATCCAATCCATGTGATATCTTTTCCAATCAATACTTTCCCTTCTTGAGTTTTCCTCAAGTTTTCTTTTTTTAATTGATGGTTCCACCCTCACTACCCATGCTAAGTATCAAATTTATAACAAATACCAGTGAGACTACTGGTGTCCTTTGGCCATTGGCCCCAGGAGCAATTTGAACAAAAAAGTTTCTGACATCAGGCCTTAAACAAAACTTTGGTAGTTTTTAGTTTAGGAACAAAGTCCTTGGAGTTAAATGCAATACACTAATAACACTGAATGATGAAAATAATTGGCTTTAACAAGAGTGGCATCTGTCAATTGTAAAAATAAGAGTTTTTTTTTTAATCGTTCCCTTTATTTTTGAGAAACATAAAAGAAAAGTCATTTTAAAATATGCATTTTCCCTAGAACAAAAATCCAATCACAAATAAAAGTCAGGTTGTATGTATGCTTTTATTTTTTAAAAAAATACAAATTCTATAGTTCTGAATTTTTTTAGGGGCTAAGAATATTACCATCTCAAGGAAACTTTTTTTTTTCTTCTCTCCTGAAATCTGTGTATAAGAACTCTTGCTATGAAAACTCTCCCTCTAGATGATGATCTGTGAATCCTCTGTAGCTTATTATCTCAGGAAGCTGCCTGGGGCACTAAGAGGCTAAATGACTTGCTTAGGGTCACATAGCTTGCTAGCTTGTCACACTGGTCCATCCTATTGTCAGACCCAGACCCGTTATTTCTGCCAAGACTGTCTTTGTAGCCACAATGGTTCTTATTCTTTCAGACGGTCCTCTTAATTCCAACTTGTGACAAGAGGGTAGAGTTTGACCAGCTGGGGATGGACAGTAATATCAAATAAAGAATATTCATTTGGGGGCTTCAGAAAGACAAAATTGAGATTTTTTTTTCCTTTTTCATGTTCGAAGGCAATTATATCTTTATTGACCCTCCGCCATCAGCCCTTCTTCCAGTGTCAGCTACTAGCTGAATATTATCAGCGTGACATCTCCTTTCCTGGAAGGGCTGCCCGTCACACTGTGAATCCCCCCCTCTCCATGGATACGTTTTCTAATCAGTTCACATGATTGAGCTTACATCGAGTGATGCTTTACCTAATTCCTTTCTATCTGTAGGGTGTGAGGCTTGGAGGGCCTCTCGTCAAAACTTCCGAGGGCCCTGTCAGTTTGAAAAGAACATGACCTTTAAATTGTATCAGTATGTTTGCTGGTGCATAAGGGAGAGGAAAAGGTTTGTAGTGATGGAAAACCACTCCAAAGCTGAGAAGTGATTCAGAGGAAACCAGCCCATGAAGTTAATTTGTTTATCTGTAATTGGTTAAGTTGGCAAGGAGGAGGGAGCTAGGGACAGCCTTTTGGTAGTTTGTGGAAGGGCCTTTATTCCGGGGCTCTGACACTTGGTATTCGTTTAAGTTATTTTTCTTCCCCCTTCTCTCTCTCTCCGTCTCCCACCAATCCATAGATTTCGCAACGCTATTATTGTAACTGGTAAAAAACAATGTAATCCTGTTACTGCAATTTAGGTAAAAAATGTATCTGCCGCTATACAACTGTCAGCTCGGGAGTTGAATTATGAAGTTAGACTTACTATTGCTGGGAGGATTAATGATGATCATTCTTATTCCATGTGTCACTGGCGACCAATCTGGCAGGGTTAGGATCATTTTTGTAAAAGAAGTTTATGAAAAAGGAAACATGTTTTTGCAGGATAAATGTGGATATTCTGACTTTACTTTGAGGGTTTTATTAGAGTTGGATGAATTGAGGAAACCCATCTGGTAGAACTATATGTGTGAGTTTGTATGTATGTGTGTGTGTGCATGTATATGTGTATATATACATACCCACATATATACACATAAATATATACATATAAAAAGATGGATACACACTTACACATATATATTTACTGTTGATTTTTAGTTGTGAATCTTCTGAATATAGAAAAACTAACAATTCCTCCTAGAGACCTTTAGGGCCAGTGTTTTAGATTGGTTCCCTCTTCCTTTTTTTTCAGTTAAAATATTTTGATTTATATTGCAAAAAAATAGAGGTTAAGATAATGAACATTTCCTAGTTTAGGGAGGTGACCAAAAATAACAATATGAGTTTGGAAGAGAGATGCGTTGAAAAAAATGATTTGTAGCATGCTTGTCTTTTGGAGTCAAGAATGTTGCTTATCCCTAACTATTCTCTCCTCTGAAGACAGAAAGGAATTTAACTACATATACTCTGTGTATATGTGTTGTATGGTGTTGTGTTGGAAGGAAGGGTGTGCTGGGTGATGGATGTGGAGGGCCATTTAATGACTTTATGCCTCAGTTTGACACAGTAAAACAGGGACAATTCCATCTCTATTTCATGATGTTTTCTTTTGTTTCATGGCATTTAAATCTATTATATCCTTCCGGGAGATGTAATGTATCAGAATTGATAGACAACCAAAATAAGAATCAGGAAAACATGGGTTTAAGCCCTGTCTCTGACAAAGATTGTGTGATTAAGATAATTCTCTGAGATTATAAGTTACAGAGCAAGTGGGAAATCTGCATTGTTATAGGAAATCACAGGTCTGGTACAAAAAAAGTCTCTACATATGTCTACAACACATTCCTAATTAAGATTGTGGAAGAAAAGTGGTGTAAAGCCTATCATTGGAAAGATGCGCCACTTCCCACACATGTGAAGGTTATGTGTCAAAAGATCAGCATGTAGATGGGTGAATCCTCTTTGGAGGTTTTGTATGAGGGCACAGATAAGAGTCACATAAAATCAATCAGCTGGCATTTGTTGAGCACTTATTATGTGCCAACCCTTGTACTAACTATTGTGAAAAAAAACAAAAACAAAAAAACCCCAAAAAACAAAAATAGTGCCTGTTCACAAAATTCTTACATTCTAATGGAGGAAATAACATATATAAACCAGGACTTACATGATAAGTTTATAAGAGATAGGAGATAGCATTGGTAATTGAGGGGAGGGAATCAGAAAAGACTTCTTGTAGGAGGGAGGATTCCGATTCTTAAAGAAAATCAGGCATTCTAAAAATTGAAGACTGGGAGGAAGAGCATTTCATGTTGGAAGGAACAGTCTGTACAAAGTCATAAAGATGGGAGATGGAGTGTCATGTGCAAAGAATAGTGGTGGAGTGGATTGCAAAGAGTATGGAAATAAGTAGAATAAAATGTCTGAAAAGGTAAGAAAGGGTCAGCCTGGAGGCTGATGTAAATGTCAAATTTTATATTTGATCTTGAAAGTAAAAGGGGGCCACTGAATGGAGATGGGGAACATGGTCAGATCTGCATTGTAGATTGTAGGAGAGTTGCTTTGGGAGCTGAATGGAGGATGGAAACAAATTGGAAGGCATTTGTGATATTCTGGTAGAAAGGTAAGGACCTGGACCAGAGTTATGACTATGTGAGTAGAGAAAAGCATATGTGTTTAACAGTTATTGAAGAGAGGCAGCCAAATGGTGCAATGGATAGAGCATTGGTGGACACTTAACACTTTCTAGTTGTGTGACTTTGGGCAAGTCACTTAATGCCAAATATATCACACCCAAAAAAGAGTCGTCAAAGAGAACTAAGCTGGATCATTTGTCCACCAATTGGATATGGAAAATGAGTAAGAGATGAGTTGACATTTACAATTTTGGAGAGAATACCAACATCAGAGAGGTCATAGAGCCATTGAAGTACTGAGGTTTGTTCCTACACTAATATCTTACTCCAAGTTTTCGTCATGGCATAGAAGTGACCACTTGTTTTTCCATTTCTCCAAGGTTATGTTAATGGTACTCAGACTGTTGTAGATTCTATTAAACTTATTTGAAGGGAACTGCTGGTAACGAACATCCTTTATCCAGGGACTACCAAAATAAGTCCAGAAAGTCAAAATTTGGAGGGAAAATATTATCTTCTTCAAAAGAATTAACTTTTTAATTTTTAAAAGTTTTTATTTAAGCATAGGTATAAATAGTTTTCAACATTCATCCTTGCAAAACCTTGTGTTCCAAATATTTTCTCCTTCTCTTCTTCTCATCCCTTCCCCTAAATGACAAATAATCCAATATAGGTTAAACATGTGCAATTTTTCTATATGTATTTCCACAATTATCTTGCTGCACAAGAAAAATCAGATCAAAAAGAGAAAAAAGGAGAAATAAAACAAAATGAAAGCAAACAACAACAAAAAGAGTGAAAATATTATGCTGTGATATCACACTCAGTTCCCACAGTCCTCCCTCTGGGTGCAGATGGATCTCTCCATCACACATCCAGGAACTGGCCTGGAACTGGCATCTCATTGTTGAAAAGAGCCAAGTCCATCAGAACTTATCATCAAATAATTTTCTTGTTGCTGTGTACAATATTCTCCTGGTTCTGCTCATTGCTCATTTCACTTCGCATCAGTTCATTTTAGTCTCCCCAGGCTTTTCTGAAATCATCCTGCTGATCATTTTTTATAGAACAATAAAATTCCATAACATTCATATCCCATAACGACACATGTATCCATAACATATATCCCCACTCAAAGGGGAGTTGCAGCCTTGATGGTATGTGAAGCATGGTCTGGATATGATAATAGCAATTATGGATCTTTGAAAAGATCTAATGAGATAATATCTGTAGAAGGCTTTGTAAACCTTAAAATGTCATGTAAATAGATAATTTGTTGCTGCTATTATCATTAAGTTGCATTCTTATGAAGATTTCAAATATCCTGATGGTGAAGTTAGAAATTACAGCTGGATCTGGATAAACAAGGAAGTGCATGTTTTAAATGACACACTTTAAAAGTCATTCTGGGATTAACTTTTTCATGTTATCTTAAAGAGTGGAATATTCCTAAAGTATGGGAAAGATCGTGGATGATACTTTTGCCAAGAAAAAGTCATTGAGAAGATGTTAACTACTTCTGAACTACTACCCTCTTTTTCAACACCAAAAATTTTATGAAAATGGTCTATGCATATATTGATGGCATTTTTGACAAAAAAGATAAGGGAGTAGTCAAGCTGATCCACATTTTATAACTGATAACTTCTTCATTGTCACAGAACTATTAGAGAGATAAAGAGAATATACAATTCAGCTGGTTTAAATTAAAAATACTGATTTTAAAAAATATTTAGTGGAATAGAATGTGGTGTTGAAGGATCCCCTCATAAAATGTATATTTATTATATATTTTACTATATATACTATACTATAAATGTGTATTTAACATA
Source organism: Sminthopsis crassicaudata (assembly GCF_048593235.1). NCBI lineage: Eukaryota > Metazoa > Chordata > Mammalia > Dasyuromorphia > Dasyuridae > Sminthopsis > Sminthopsis crassicaudata. The sequence goes on from NC_133618.1 coordinate 475,882,548, forward strand.
TATTAAAAACCAAGCAATTCAATGACAGATATATAATTCAATGAAGAATAAAATAATTCATCAATCCTCTAAATTATCAATATCAAGCAAGCAGAAAATTATGAGACATGTTTACTTAAGTGTTTACATGGAAGACATCCTATTCAAATACAAATGGTAGAGGGATTAACTATCAATGGTGAAATTTTCTAGGTGTTTCTTTTTATGGATTAAATTTTGTTGATTACATTGAGTTCTGGAACACTACAGGGCCTCTTCGATGTCCTTTACAGTTATTTCATTTTAATCTTTATACAGAAGAGTTTGTCTTAGTCCTCCATCTAGAAAAGCAAAGCAGATGAATAATATATTTTGTCCAGATTATGATATACTGATAGACAGACAGGTCATTGAGTTAGTTTATTAGTATATACATGTATATATGTTGTAGATGGACAACAAATTGGCCCTAGTATTGAACAGGAAAATAAAAGATTGAATTACATTTGGAAAACGGCAGTGTTTTCAATAACTCTAATGCCCTCCCTTTCTCCTCCATCTCTCCCGCCCAGTTTCCCTGCCCCTTTTATCTCCCTTTTAGGAGAGTGGAAGGATACACAGTGACTATGAGCAGACAATAGTGTATTTTAAACATAACTTGCCTGCAAGAAGTCATTAGAAAGGCCTAATTGAAGATCTTTTTAACCACAGGAGGTGGACCAGTCCTGTAATAAGAGTAAAAGGATAACATAACAAGGCATGTCTTGTTGTCTATGAAATGGTAATCAAAGAAACTCCTATATCCCATTAGGCAAAGAAAGAATGAGGAATGTGCTTGATAGAGAATGTATCAGTACTGACAACATTAGGGACACACTGAGGCATTAGCACTTGAAGAATTTTCAGTTATTTCCTATTTTTTCTGCATATTCATATTTATTGCTTTGCACATATTTGCTTAGATGTTTTCTCCTTCATTATTATAAGGTCTTTGTGAACAAGGACTGTCTTTTGCCTCTTTTTGAATTCTAAGCATGGTAAATGCTTAATAAATGTTTCCTGATTGACTGATTAATATAGTTATAACAATGCATATAGACAAATCTATATTGTAACTCCCCTAAAACTGAACTTATAATATGAAATATTATTAAATATAACACAACTGAGTCTTGGCTCTATCCAAGGGGTTTTAGTTACCATAAATACTCAGGGAACATATTCTCAAAGCTGTGTTCCATGATGAAACTTCAAGATGGCATTATATTCTATGTCTTTATGTCTTACTCACTCAAACATTTTGGTTAAGATAATTTTTGGCAATCATTTTGACATGAACCGTAAGTACAAAGTACATGGAAGCAGATGAATGATATTATTAGATGAATGATATTGTGTATGTACTCTTCTACTTATTAAAAAAATTAATTTGCTCATCATTTTCTTTTCTTTAGCCTCACCACTCCCCCTCAAGAAAATTTTCAAGACTGGAATGTTTCAACTTGAGGATTTAATTTCAAGGGAAATATTATGTAGTGCTTTCCAAAAATGCAGAGTGTTTTATGTCAGTTACTATTATTTTTTTTTGCTTTTTGTTATTATTTCATAATTCTAAAGTATAAGCATGCCACAGAACATCTTAGAAACCTAGTTCCCAAGGAGGTTCAGAGCAGGTGACACCTCTCACACAAAATTTTCCTGATCCACTTTCTCCTTTCTCAAATCATCTTATATTTATTTATTTCATGACATATTTCTAGGAGGATATATTAGCCAGGAAATTAAAAAAAATTAATCTTCATATCCTTGGTACCTAGCACAAGGTTTTCTTTCCTCATTCTTTTCAGGTGGTCTATAAAGTATACTAAAATGACAAAATCATTTATTTATTTAATGTTTTTTTCAGTTGAATTTATTTAAATGGAAATAGTATGCAACTATAGTCATCTATTTCTCTTACACACTAAAAACACAAGAACTTGGGATCTGCAAAACTCCCAGCATTTATATAACCTTATCTGATATCTGATTGTAGGAGGGAGTCAATCAACTAACAATCTGCAGTTAGAAGTTAAACATATTTTCTATTCAATTTTCTTAGGCAAGTGAAGTTTTAAGCATAAAATGAAATTCAGATCAATGTTCAGTCTGTTCTCCTTTTGAATCTAGACCCTGTCTTTGGGCATGTCAACTACTCTTTCCAGATTAGGGCCATTTATGGAGTTGAAGAATATGCTGTCTAACTCAACGAGAAGTTTGAAATACAGAAAAGGGAGATTATTTGTCAGGATTATATTCCTATTAAGTATCAGATCCTTTCATCTGTTCCTTACCTATATGGTCCTTTTGTTCTCATTCTTTCTTTTTGAAAATGGCATATTGATAATAACAGAATCAGACTCTTGGAGCCAGAAGTTACCTAGCAAGGTCACATGTCTCGTTATTTAATAAGACTAACTACTAGCCCTGAAGTATCACCTTTTTCTACTTGCCAGGATCAAATTTCTTCCACTTTAATCCCCTGTGAATATGCAAATATTACCTTTGAGTTTGCATTAGATCATTATTTGTCATTAACACTTTAGTATGAATTAGCTAATCAGATTGGTGCAACTGACCTACATGGATTCAGAAGAATCCATCCATAAAATTTATGAAATAAATGAGATGTATTAAATAATATATAGAAGAGCTAGAAATGGAAGATGCTACAAGTTTTTAGGAAAGTCAGGAATACAAATGGCTTCCTAGTTTCCCCTTTTTATACTTTTTTATGTAGATTTTAAGCAGGAATGGTATCCCCTCCAACATATATCTGTGATATTTTTTCAATTTTCCTCATTTTCTAGGGGTTTTAGGGTACTAACCATGGCAGAAGTATAGTGCTATTTGCTACTCCTTGTAGTGTAGACTTTGGGATCTTAAAGCATTTATAATCTGTTGAGGGGATGAAGGACAGTGAATAGGAAGTATGGAGACAGTTTGACTTAACTCCATGGCTGGTTTTGTAGATTTATATTGGATTAGTTCTCATAGAGATCGGGTCCTTGCTTGAACTCTGAGGACCATTAATCTCTAAATTTCCCAGAATCCAGTAGGACATGTTTCTGCACAGGTGGTCCCTAACTCATGAAAGACTTCATGGAAAATAAAAAAGCAAACAAAAAGTAAAAGTGATATTAAGTTTGTTCATGGTCTAAATTTATGGCTTAACTCAATTCTCCTGAGTTAAAGCCTTGAGATGTTCTATGTAGCCATTACCAGATGCCAGAATAGGCCCAAATACAAATCCCCAAATTGTAAAAAACCTATTAATAAGAGACCAATGACTGATTGTTACAATGAAACATAGGTGTAGTTTAGGAATGGTAGGCCCTGATTCTTGAAGCCCACCAGACCTCAATTTATAGTTTTTTTTTTCTAATTTTAGGACCCAGTGAAAAATAGATAAAGATCCAAACATTTCTGATTCCTTTTTTATTTTTTAAGTATTATGTGATATCTTTTGGGTATAAGAGAACCCATTCTCTGAGCTGCCCTAGGCTTAACTTCTTAATATTCCAGACTTTTGTTGCCCAAGGTAAAAACATCTCGCATCACCAGGCACCTTTTAGATTTCTGAGCTGCCAGATTTCCTAGTCTCTAAACTTGGCAGCTGGTATTGGTCCTCCCTGGCTGTTATCTCAAGAGTTATCAAGCTCTGCTGAATGATGCAACATGAAAACCACTTTGATCTTAACCTTAAATTCCACTGCTTCTTTCCAATAACATCTTTATGACTTCTCATCTAATGGGGCAAGCTTGTATATCCAGTGTTCCATAGTCTTGCCAACACTGTGGTTCCACTGGTAGTCAATGCCAGTAAAGAGTATTTTAAATTGGAATAAAAAAGTTTACTAGGCTTTTGTTCTTCTTACTGAGGCAAGTCTAGGAACTGCTATTAATTGACAGATCTCGTGGAGCCAATGGATTTCAGTTTCCATGAAATTTTATTGTTGTTTCTTTCTTGAAAATTATAGCTTTAGAAATGTAGATTAGTTTCTTAATACTGCATTTACTTCATATTCCATAAATTCAGCACATTAGGTTGCACTGTCACAGACATACACCACTCAAATTTACTGCCAAAGTCCGCCAAACATGTGTATTCATAATCTGCTACAGGGAACCAGATGCCCCATATAGGATTAAGGAATTCCATATTCTAATGCCAGACATAAGCCCTGCTGCTCTCTTGGTGCAATTGTTCTCAACACAAATTGAAACAATATATTTTCAGCCACTTCATAGTTGTAATTACTGCAAAAATCATAATATCGCAAACATATTTTAAACACCTGTACTTTTGACCTGGATAATTTTTTTAGAAGCTTTGTTTTTTCCCTTTAGAACACTGCTGAGACAATACAGTGATGGAGGCAGTTGCTAGATCTGTTTGTCAGAGGACAATTATAAATTTAGACCTATAAAAGGGAGGTAATAGAAACTGGAATAAAGGATCCAGATGTGCCTTTTTTGTGTTTCTCTCCACTTCTTCAAGGTTCTCTCCTTTCCTATCCCCTTAACCCCTTCCCCCTCAGGTTTGTTTTTTACATGTTGAGTTGGTCCTTTGCAAAGGTACAACGTTTGGAGCCCCAAATCTGGCTTAGTCGGACCGCCGAAACAAAGGGTAGAACGCTCTCCATTGGAGGAAGGGGAGGGCTTGGGTAATTGTGGAACATCTATAAGTTTTTGAACACACACTGTCTAATCAGCCTCTGACAGATCCATTGTAAATCAAAGGTCTGGTAAGTGGGGATGCCAGAAATGTTTGATCTCATTCCAAGCCTTGAAACAACTTGCTTATTTTTTCTGCAGTTTGGCTCCTCACTAAAATAAAACATTGAGAGATGAATGTTCTGACGGGTCATTGTGTGTCAACCTGTCACTCTGTAATGGTGACATATTTCAGCTGGATGGAGGTGCTGGGGTTGGGGGAGGTTTGCAAGAAAGCAGAGGAGAGAGAGAGAGAGAGAGAGAGAGAGAGAGAGAGAGAGAGAGAGAGAGAGAGAGAGAGAGAGAGAGAGAGGAAGGAAAGAGACAAAGAATAACAAGATTTCTGCTCTCTCCTTATGGCTGATCTTCATTTAAACCAAACACTTGTCATGTTCAGGGGAAGTTTTATAAATTTTTAATGATATTGGGTACAACTGGTGCTTTGAAATTTGCTGTACTTTAATTTTTTCTTCGTTAGCAAAGGTTCACTAATGCATTGAAGTGCTAAGAGCGTATCCTAGGGATGCCACGATAATTGTGTTGTTAATAATATTGTGGCACTAGTAATGTTCTCCTGGTAATCAAGGCATGAGATTTTTTTTTAATATATTCAGTTATTACACTGCATCTCGTACAAATCATGTCAATTACAATTGCTAGCCTGTGACAGTTAAAATAATTGTATACGTTTTCTAGAATTTTCCATTGGCTTGGCTAATCAAGCTAAAAAAAAATCAACACATTATTTGCATTAATTTTGTTCCTAGTCTATTTCCACTCCTAAATCATTTGTCCATCTCCTTCAAAAGGCAGAACAGTAAGTATTTTAATAATAAATATACAAACATGTTCACACTAACCTAATGCAAGCATGCTTCTATATGTCTACCAAGACAGGGACTAATCTGCTGTGGATGTTTTGTGGGATTGGGGGTATACGTGCTTCTGGAGTGTCTGTGCACACTGATGTTTAGTTCCCCTGGAGCGTGTTTGGAGAATGCAAAATGTGTTTTTGTGAAGTCACGCATCGACAGAACCATTTCCTTGGATTTATCCAGCCCCCATGCCCCACCTTTGACTAGGATTCTGAGTTTTCCCTTCACAGAACTGGCTAGTTTAGGAAAATAAGATTTTGTCCTTTCTCTATAACTTTCTCCTGAGTTAGTTTGATGATTTTTTTTAATACTAAGAAATATGTCAACTAAACTTATAGGAACAAGATGGTAGTTTTAGAGACTGGTCTGTACCCAATAGAGACTGACACTAACATTTTCTGTATTTGTTACTGAGTGAACTAAATGCCCTCCAAAGTAATAGGACCGACAACAGTTCCTAACATCCCTGGGGATCATTTGTCCACGGTCCCCAAACCACTGTGGGTTCTTTCTCCTTATTCCCCACTTCCAAGGGAGAGGTTGAAATGTTTGGATTCCAAAAAAAGAGTGCCCCGGAGCACGGGGCATCAGCATGTCACTTATCGGCCCTTATCCTAAGGTGTCACCTTTTCTCTCAGGGAGGAGAGAAGGCACCGAAAATTACATTTTGAGAAGTCATGGTACTTAAAGAATCGTCTGCTGGTGATTTTTGCTTCAGATTGGTACTTGAACCGGGCAGTGCCAGGTATCCCTAACTCTGGTAGAGCTGGAAAGAGAGGAATATAGTAATGACTTGTGGAGGCCTGCAATGAGCCATGGCCTCACTTGAGAAATAAGAAGTCTACTGGCAGGAGTATCTGAGGAGTGACAAGGGAACATGACAGGATTATTTCAAGAATTATCGGTGAGCTGGGTGACATTATTTGGAAAATCAGAAATAAACAACATGGTTTTCAGAGGTCCTTCTTCCTTTCTTCCTTCCTTCTTTTCCCTCCCTTTCCCCTCCTTCTCTTTTCCCCTTTTATCACGTGAAGAGTTGCATGTGAGGATAAAGTAGCCACAGGTTGAGGGGGTCAGGGAAACAATGGTTTTTTTATGCAATAAGCTTCTTCTAAACATGGCTTGAACAAATCATCTCTCAAAATGTAGAATTTATTCCTCAACTTTGCCTGGAGGTAAAAGTGGAGAGAACAGATTTTTTTTCCCCTCTCTCTGGCCCTTTGAGTCCTGACCATACAGAATGGATGGCTTTAGAACTGTACACAGACAGCAAAATCAATGCTTCATATGAGGAGGCTTCAGGGGTTAGGTTCCCATGTTCATGTCAACAAGGCTATTGGTTTTCTTAATACTCCAAAGTTATCGTTTCCCTGTGCAAGAGCCACCACTGTGACTTGTGTGGTCAAAGCTTAACAAAAGAATTTTCCCTTTGCCAACCACCAGGGTGGCCGGGAATTTAATTGCTGTGGGAGCAGAGGTTTCCAAATATGGCCATAGAAAAACAAACAAACAAACCAAAAGTGTGCTCCCCCGGCCCTCCCTCCTATTCCCCTCTAGGCTTCTCCTTGCCTCAGCACACCAGCCTAGTGCTGCTTTGTCTGGGGCATAGAGGCTGACCAGGGACTCTAGTTATCAGGGTCCCCCTCTCAATCAGGCTGCATTTGTGTAGCATGTACTCTGTATATATCCTTCTGCACCTGCTGTTCCCTGCTCTTCCAGGAGAATGTAAGCTCACTGAAGGCAGGGCCTGTCTCATCTGTGTTCTTGCATCCTCAGCTCCTGGTATAATAGGTGCTTGGTTAAGGTCCATGGAGTTGAATTGCCAAGAATGTAAACTTGCTGAAGACAGGGCCTGTCTCTTTTGTTTTTGTATCCCCAGCTGCCAGCACAGGGCTTGGCACATACTAATAATTGGTTTTATTGAATTGGTGATAGGTAAATAGATAGATAAACAGATAGAGCATGTACTCTGCTAAGCATTGGAGATACACATAAAAGCAAGAAGGATAGTTCGTACTCTCAAATTTATTCTAAAATTACTTACTCTCAAAGTAATGTATACATATATATTACTCACAAAAATATATTTTTAATTTTGTGTCTCTAGTGCCTAGTACTTATCACATAATAAATATTTGTTGATTGACCTACTCATGGGAAGGTCTGAGGCTGGCTTGTTTTTTGGTTGCTGCTTTTCCCATGGGAAGGGACTTAGCTTCCATCAGTGACCCTTCCAGTCAGCTTGCCTTCTCTTTCATCATCTGAGTATTTAGATCTATTTTACAACCACCACTCCAGTTTTAATTGCCAAAGTCCTGCTAAGAGAATCTTATAATTTGTCCGTAGAGTGACATACCATATAGTTAAAAACAAGTTGTTCCAAATATTGCTTTTTGTCATCAGGAAATTTTCAAGTACCCAAGAATAAGGCTTTGGTTACATCTTTGTCAAATTAGTTAGTCTAACCATTGTACTTTGCCTATTGAGAAAAAAAAAAAAAAAAAAAAAAAAAAAGTCCACCCTGCCTCGAGAGCAGCCAAATCTCACCATGCCTTGTGAATTCACAGGAGGAGAGCCAAGTGGATTTAATCACTGCCCTGGATCTTGGGCATCTTGATATTTGAGACTTGGCTAGTTTCATACTTGCCCTCTGAAAATGGTTCTTTGATCTGGTGTTTGTCTTAGCTCCCTCCCCCTGATTTTATTTTATTTTTTCCTGGGTTGTCTGTGGTGACACAGTACTAATGCCAAAAAAAAGGAGAAAAAAAAAAGAAAAAGAAAAAAAGAAAAAGAAAAAAAAAACCCGCTAGAGGCTACAGTGAGCATTGCTCACCCACAGCAAGCGGATGAAAAGGCAGTGCAGATGTAATTTGTTTTCAATGGCTGTTTCAAAAGAATAATTGTGGTGACATTGTGGGATCAATATTATAGATTTTTGTTTTCAAGTACACTGTATGTGTGGTGCTAAGGGGAGGCAGGAAATATAACACTGCGGCCTGAATACAATAAAAATGGATTGAGGTCTGTGGGTATTTGTCGGCTGCTAGCCATCATGGGTTTGGAACATCATTGGTGGGATTACTGAGTTTGTCCTTTGGGTTGGTATTTCACTGTGAATGTGTGCACATTTCCTACAGTTTTCCTCTTTCCCTCCTTTGGGGACCTATTTCTTGAAACCGTATAAAGTCACTCTAGATGAGGTTCCCTGGGTGGCTTGACTTCTATTACTAACTAACCACTGGTCTTGGCTAGTGGTAGTTGGGTATGCAATAGGGCATGGGTGGGGAGGAGGGATTAACATTGAGGAACTGGAGGTTTGTACCAAGATGGCAACATCGGATCTGACGTGAGAACGAAGGGCCCTCATCAGGGAACACCTGTGTGTTCCCTCCAAAGCAAAGCAGCAGGATCTCGTCCCTACGTCCTGGGCCTTCAGTTGCATATTGGCCCTATCTAGATTTCCAGAGAGAGAGAGAGAGAGAGAGAGAGAGGCAACACCACTCTCAGTGACCTAGACCTCCAAATGGGGAATTTCTTAAAGGGGAAGAAGATCCAGGGCCTCTGGCTTAAAGGATTTTGTGTATCAGGGTAAGTAGGCAAAAATGCCATTCCCAGGGTGAAAATTATATTAACAAAGAATTAGTAATAAAGCTGAATAAATGTAATGAGATGTGAAAGAGAGAGCACAGTGCGGGGCTTTTTCTGTCTCTCATAATTAGGCCCTGAAAAGAAATGGAAATTCAGGCAAAACACCTTTCTACTCCCTGGCTTCAGAATCACAAATTAAAGCGTTTTTGCTCTTGGACATGTGATCATGCCAGGAGGGTAGAGAATGTGCCCCGAGGCGCAGGGTATAGTCTTCCAGTGAATCATCTTCTTTCTTCATCATCTGGGATTGTTTCCCCATTCTGTGTCCTTAACCAGGGCTGCCTTGGCTTTGAGAGAGCGATGAGAAACTAGGGTTATTTTTTCCTTTCTCTTTGGATTGATATAACCTGTCCAGAATTGCTGTTTCTAAATAAAATTTCCCCCTTTATGCACCCCCCTTAGATTAGAATAATCAGAAACCATCAAGGCTGCATCTCTTCCTTTTATACCCTACTCTTCTCCTCTATTTCTGAGGGGAAATTCAATAGAATTATTTTAGTAAATATTAATTGATCAGCGTGTTTCACCCACTCCCTCCTTTATGTTGGCAGCAAATAAGTCTGTTTCTATGTGATGCCAAACATCTGGCAGAAATGTGGAAAATGCCATCAAAACATCTGGAATTTTCCAAGGATCTGGATATTTGCATTCTTCACACTTCTACCAGATGTTTGGCATCATGTAGACAAAGCCTCAGAAAATGTGAAAGTCACTTTAAAAACAGTTCACTACTGTTTTTTGTGATTTACAAATGATTGGATGCAATGGTCTCTTGGGGACAGAGGATTGACTGAGTGTGGATGGCTGGATAGAACCTGAAATCATCAAACTAAATATTTTACAAATGAATGGTCCTCTGGGATGGATACTGGCCACTTGGCTTCATACAGGAAAAAAAAAATCAGACATTGTAAAAAAACAGAAAAACAACCTTAAGGTGGGGTATCTGAGGAGAAAAATATCTTATTTCATGAAAACGCAGCTGAAGGCCTTGTAAGCACTATCCAAAGAGCCATTCCATTGTATTTTGCAAAAAAAAAATCTTTCAAGCATTTATGGAACATAGACTATTTGAACATCCTTATTTTAGGTCACAGTGGGACAAACAATAATGGATAAAACAAATTCTATGACTACCAGGAGATCATGCTACCACAAGTAGAATAATAATAACAATAATAATGATAATAATGATGATAATTATATGATAAAGCCATATATATAGAACTTCAAGTTTTTTTTAATAATTTCATGTACATTGGTCAATTTTCCAAATGCAATCTTTTCGTCATTCAATTTTGGTCCAACTCATTGTATCTTTGCATTACTGATTCCAGAAAATATGTACCAATTCAACGAACTGGCCATTCAGTTGCATTTCATAATATAAACAATAGATTTCTCATGTCATCATCTACACAATGGGTGTTGCACAGTGTTTTTTTTTTTTTTAACAATGCCAAGCAGTGTGCTTTGCCCTCATGGCCAACACTGCATAGAAAGCTTTATCTTTTCACAAAAAGATTTTTTCCTGGAAATACTTTTTGGCTGAGAATCTTGGATTAACATCTCCAAAGACTTTTAACTGTGAGTGACCCAAAAGGCAGTGAAATGATTCAAGAAGTAATATAAGGGATATCTTTGAAAACAAGAAAATGGTCTAGACGTGTAGTAATAAGGGATAATAAGTGGACAGGTCACATGTTACAATGATACCTTCAAAATGTACAAAGAGAGAGGCTTCCAGCACATTGGGCTCATCAACTGCAGAAGATTTATAGAAGAATGTGAAAAAAATGGTTTGTTATATAGGATAACTTTCTGGTAAGGGGCAGATGGAGGAGAACAGAGGAGAATTTAGGAAATTTCAGAAAAAACATATTTTTTAAAAGTAAATTTAAAAAAAGAAAGAATATGGATAAGAATAGCACGACATTGAGAAGACAAAAATGGATTGTGATCAACATTGATGGAGAGGTCCAATCATTTTATCATCAATAAACATTTAGTATGAACCAGACACGTTTCTAGGCACAAGGGATACAAAGATAGCAAATTAAGAAATCACCATTCCTAAGGAAATAAGCACAATGATGAGAAATCTGAGCTACATGTACATTATCTAATTTGGTTTTCACAACAGCCCACTGTGGGGCATGCATTGCTGATACTAGCTAGCATTTTATACAGTGCTTTACAATTTCCAAAGTATTTTACAAGCTGTGATTGTTTTAGGAGGGATTCTCTAAGATCCATAAGCTTCATTTGTATCAGTCTGAGTCTTCTCTAAATAGGTCCTCTTTTCCTCTTTTCCCCAAACCCTCCTCTCTTTTTCTGCAAACTTCCATGTCCCTCCTTGATAGAACAGGGACTTCTCTTCATCAGTCTCTGATACTTCTCCATGTAGCTGCAACATTATATGATGAGGAATGAATTTCATGTTCCTGAATAAGCCTTCTCCTTTTCCCTAGGAAACCTATAGCCTTTTCTTGCATCATGGAGCTTCCTTGTCATGTAGATAAAAGGCTCAGATATCTCACTCATCAACTGAGAAGAGGCAGAACTTCAGTGTCTCCAGTCAGAGGTCAAGCTTCCCTCAGGGCCATCATAGCCCTCCATTCTTTACCTGATTCTTGTGATTGCTGTGGTTTAAAGCTATACTACCCAATGCATGGTGTCTCTGACCTATTTATAGCCTCTAAAACTGTTTATGTATTTTTCTCTGGACCTTTTTTTCTTTGCCTTTATTCTCCTAGCCAACTATCTGCTCCTAGGTAACATATGTTGAGCCTTAAGTCTTTTCTTGTGTGAGTCAAAAATCCCCCATTATAAAAGCATAATCTGTAATTTTTCCTAAATCGCCGAAACGAGACACGCTATTTGATATAATCCTCACACTAACCCTATGACATAGATACATGCACATAGACATTTGATGTTAGCTTCAGATTACCATTGGTGTGGAGAGCACTGAGCATGCAGGTTTCCTCCATCAGTGTGGATTGGCAACCTATCTGCTGTATCTGACACACTTGCCTGGGATATTGAGAGCTTAAGGGTCTTACCTTTGGTCATGTTTACCCCAGGTCTTCCTGATTTCAAGGCCATCCCTCTGTAGAGTAAGTGTATATTACCTCCATTTTACATATTACAAGACTGAGATTGAGCAAGGTGAAACAATTTGCTTGGGGTTACACAGCTAGTAAATGGCAGGCATTTCTTCTGATAGCATAGTATTCCTTTGACTTGATCTTTTTGTTTTTTTAATGTGTTGGGAAGACAAGCTCCAAGATATACAAAAAGAGCAATGAAGATATAGTGAAATCATTTGCTGGATGTTATGACACTAATTATAAGAGAAAAAGAAATTCTGAAAATAAAGGCATCTATACACACTCTATAGTCAGGAAAGTTTCATGGAGGCAGTGGCTCATGAAGTGGAGCCCTGAGGGTAGGGTGTCGCTGAGTTATGATCAGGAAAAGAAATTTACGCACTGGGGCAGGTAGTAGAGATTCATTTGTAGCTTCTTGAGCAGGCAGAGGCACTCACTGTACATGTCCAAGTTACCTTTTTGAAAAGCAGAAAGGGTATGGTGTAAAAGCAGTTACCTCCTTCTGATATATGGTAACTTCTCTCTTCCCAAACCTAGGGGGGAAATCTATATTCCTCCATGATGCAGGAGCAAGAAAAGCCAAATTAACTAGTTGAGTGAATCTGGAACCCACTATGGAATCCATGCTATTCAGAATTGGGATTCTTAGTTGAAAGTGATAGTTAAGAAAAAAAATCCGTTGGAAATATAAAGGGACTTTTAATGTTATTACTCTTTTCTTCAAAAAGCTCACTTGGCTTTTCCCTTTCTATGAGTTAAGAAACCCAAGATGAATAACTTTCTGTCAGAGAAAGATGAGTAATGTCTTATTAGACACCAATTTTCCATAACTGATTTGCCACCTTTTAAGTGACATTCTGACCTTTATATCTCTAATGGCATAAATTCAACTCTACCATTTGATAGCAGTATGATTTTGGGTAAGTCACTTTATCTCTCTGTCAGTTTCTTCATTAGTAAAGTAGAGATATCATAGATGATCCCTTCCCTCAATCTGTGTGACTCAATCCAGTCTCACAAGACCCTATAGTAAGAGGACAAGCCTGTTTTACCTCCAGATTCATATATTTGTTTAAATACTTCTGAAAATGACATTTGATGGATTGTATTTGAAACTGACTTCAGTTCAGTTACCGAGGTTTGGGAATGATTGAAAATATGATAGTAGATGAACTAATGAAATATTGTTACATAGTAAAAATGAGAAATATGAGGAATTTGGAGAGAAAAAGAAAAGTTATACAAAGTAGTGCGGAATGAACTAAAAAGAAACAAAATAGCTATATATATATATATATATATATATATATATATATATATATAATGAATACAATTTAAACTAAAATGTTACTAAAGGAAGTAATTGAAAGAACATTGAAGGTACTAGAAAACCTAAACACATTACTCCCAATCCCTCCACCTGAAGAGAAGTAGAAGATTAGAAGGACAGTGCATTGTATTCAGTTAGAGGTGGTCACTCTAAGGGATATAGTTTGTTATACATAGGAGTGTTGTCATTGTGGTCCAGTTATGTCTGTCTGATGATTGTGATCCCATGCACCAAACAGTTCCTACCAAGATGAGAGATTATGTTGATTATGTTCCAACAGCTTCTTCAAGGACAGAGAAGGCCATGGCCTATAAGACAGGATTTTAAGGACAGGGGAAGGTACCAAAATATGCCTAATATTTCAACTTCACAACTTTATAACTTTTAACATCAGGATTTGATCCCTGTTAAAATACACATTTCCTTTAGGGTGGAATCCTTCATTGGGGGATTTCAAGCTTTTATTAATCATTTCTACTACAGTTTTAATGGAAGAACTGAGAGTACATCTTCAATGGGATGTGAGGTGGGGTAGAGAGATAAAACATGAGGATCTTGTGCCTGTTTGGGAAATATGTGTTTTTTGGGAGATCAGAGACCAAGTTCACTGACTTGGGGTGGAATAGGTGGGGGTGGGATCACCTCCAATCATAGAATGCCAGGCCTAAAATAATTTATCCTAAAATTCACTTAGCCTTATTTTCTTGTTTACAAATTAGGAAATTAAGAGATTAGAAACTACTACTGGTGAAATAATTCATCTAAAGTCTACCACTAGTTTCGGGACTAAAAATCAAGTCTACCTCCTGGTCTAGTGCTCTCCCACTCTTCACCTCAGTGCCTCAATGGCTTCTGGAAAAATGGTTTGATAAGAATTTTCTTTAAGCCCAATCCCAATACTTAGCATAGTATCAGCCCATAGTAGGCACTTTTAAAATGTTGATTGATTGATTGACATCTCTAGCTCATAGATTTTTGAACATTTTTAGAAGAAATCCTGAATAACCTCTTATTTTAGAGAGTAGAAAACTGAAGATATTCACTAACCTACCATTTAGTAAGTAACTGAACCAAAGTTTAAACTAAGTTGCCTGGATGCTAAGCCCAGTGTTATTTCCTTTAAACCATGTTTCTTCCTACCCATCATAAAGGGTGCAATGGACCATGGGAGATTGTGCATCTGAGAGGCTAAAGGGTCTGCATTCTTGAGCTGCTTGGATCCCAAGGAATACTAGTAGAAAATTGGAATTTCTCTGAACTTGTCCAATCAAAAACGGCAGGTAGGGAAAACAAAAAAAACAAAAAAAACAAACGGCCTTAAACCATAGGCAGTAATATAAGCTAAGTAGCTCTGACTTCCCCGGCCTTCCTCTTTGGATTTGCACCAGTTCTTCTGTGCTTTCTACCGCCCCTCAGATCAGGGGCAAAGCCACTGGGAAAGGATGTCATCTTTTATACTTCCCACAGAAACCCCTCCTACTCTATTAGGTTCGCTTCACATTCTCCTTTTGTGGAAGTCCCCGCCCGACAGCCAGAGCCACCATTAGCTTGAATGGTAACATATTAGCATAATGGTCAGGGCGGTGAGAGAGATTTTGCTCTTCAGGAGAAATTTGTAATATAATAGGTGAAGCCCAGGAAAGGATGCTGCCTGGACTAATAATAATTGAATCCCAGAGAGGTAGTCAAAACAGCTGGAGAAGCAGCCACATGTGTTAAATGAAGAATTGGGCAAATCATCTTGACACAGAAAAACTGCATGTATACCATGGCAGAAATTATACTTTTATAGTTATTTTTACACCTAAACATTACTCTTTGAGTGCCGTCATATTTTATGAAAACTTTTATTAACATTTCAAAATGACCTTACCCCTCATTGTGTTTCTATCAGTCCCAGGAGCCATAACCTATTTAAAATATTTTTATCTTTACAAACACAATAAAGTAAGCTGTCTCGAACATAGATTTGTAGATCTCATTAGAGATACTTTTTAAAAAGGTACAGTATCTCTGGGGAAGATAATGGCAGGTTGTAATCTTCGCTTGCAAAGTTTCAAACACGAACAGTTTGTGAAAATGGATTGTTTAATCCTTCTGGCATTGTTTTAGCAAAGCCAGGCTTTTTAATTGTTCTGGCTACTTATGACAGGATGTTGGGAGAGCTCTTCCTCAACTGCACAGTTCAGGACCATTTTAACTGGCCAGACTGTAAGTTCAGATGTGAAATGGGGGTGGGGGTGGGAGGAAGGGAAGATAAGCCCCACTCTTTCTGGTCATGGGGGAAACCTCAAACGAAGATCTGTAAGAAAGAATAGCTTAATTTTATTTTTCTTTGTGAAAGTCAACAGTCCTCCAGTTTGTAAATGAGGCATTCTCCCTGGGGTTGTTTAACAGTATTGGTGGCCCTGGGATAGGGGCCATTTTTCAAAAGTGTGCCTTCAAGTGGTCCAGTGTCCTAAAAGCAGTCCTTTGAAATGGCTTTTTTATACAGTGAGATAATGGGCAGTTTGTGCATTGCTAAATCAGGCCTATTTTGTTAGGAATGTTACTTTCAGGGGCATTTACAATTTGTCAGAAGAAATGCAGAACTTCTCTCCAGGAGTCTGTTTAAGAGGACATCATTTCTCGATAAGCTCTTGCTTAGGTCAACTGCAGCCAGGCTCTTACAGTATTCCCCTGTTGCTTCTGCCACACGGGAACGCTCTAATTTATTAGGATTACACAAGTCATGTCCTCTGCCTGACTGAATGCACAATGTGGAAATTTCCTCTTTTTTTTTTTTTTTTTTCTTCTTAAATCTTCCCTCCTCCCCTTTATTCAGAGGCAAAAGGCAGAGAGGGTCACTTGAAAAACATCCCCGTAGTCTTAGGAAAAAGAGCATTTCCCTGGAAAGGTTTGCCTCCCTGGCTGGGGGGATATGCTGACTTTGTACCCTCGCCTGTCCCATGTCTGCCTGGCGTGGTGATGGGCAGACGTTCTGAGATGATGGCACTGAAGGGCTTGGACAAGATCTGAATCTTGTTATTGTTTTTAATTTTATTACTTAACGGCAATATGCCAATAGTTGGAGCTGCAGGATTATGAGTTCTGCAGATTGGGGACAAGAAATACCAGTTGTCTAATAAGACTAACTTAACCAGGGTCCGAAGGGACAGAGATCCACAGTGAGTCCCCCTGGGGTGCCCAAACCTCCTTGTCACCATGCTCATTGCGTTTCCATTCCCAGCCATCTTTCTCCTTATGAAGCTTAATGCTCGGGGAAACATTGCCTTCTTATTCAAATTTATTTTCGAAGCTTTGCTCCATTGCAGTTGGGTTCACATTTTTTCTGTGATGTTGAGGGTGACTTCTCTCTGTCACCGAGGTGGCGGCCTCCCTGACCAAGTTCTGGATGAGCTTAGCACACTGCGGCACTTTTAATGAAAGCACTTCTGCCAAAGATGTTACAAATAAAGGGGGAGAACCAAAAAAAGGGCCTGAGGAGTGAGCAGGCTACATTTTCAGCAGTCCAGAATAAGCTATGACGTGGCAAGCATTTTGAGTAAGCTGAATTTATCCATATTTTCAATTTAACTCACTAACATTTGCTGAATACCTTCTGGTTGCTGGGTCCTCTACTAGGGGCTGAGAGGGAGACAGAGATCAAGGAAGACATTGTCCCTTCTGTCATAGTATCAAAAGCTAAAATGCGAAAGCACTTTATGTTAAAGCATAAAGCCATAATTATCAAACAGGCTCTGGGTTTAGAATCAAAGGATTCTTTTTTTTTTTACATCCCAAGTGTGACTCTTGCCACCTGTGTGCCTTTAATTAAGCCCCTTAATTTCTCTGGACCTGAGTTTTCTCATTATAAAAAACTAACATTCATTGAGGTTGTAATTTTACAGACAAGGGAACTGAGTCTTAGATAAAACACTTTGTTCAAGGCAACACAACTGGCCATTTCAGACTCCAAATCCAAAGAACAGTTTAGAATGTTCTTTCTACTTCATCTCTGTGGAGACTGATAAACCAAAGGCACAACTGTTATAGAGAAAGGAAAAAGAAAAGGAGAAAAAATTTACTAAATGCCTACTATATGTCAGGCATGTACTAAGTGCTTCACAAATGTCTTATTTGATCCTTGCATTAAACCTCTGAGGTAGGAACTATTATTATTTTTGATGCCTTTTACAGTTGAGGAAACTGAGGCAGACAAATGCTGAATGATTTGTTCAGAGACACACAGCTAATAACTGCTTGAGACTGTCTCTAGGCCCAACGAATGTATTGTGCCACCTAGGTTATGGACTTATAATTTTATTGATGTAGGAAACTCCCACATGTGGAAACTCCATTTACTAATTTGTCAGCACCTTATCCACTAATTATACTTGCCTTGAACATTAAGAGGTTAATTGATTTTCAAAGGTCAGGCAGCCAGTATGTGTCAGAGGCAGGATTTGAATCTAGATTTCCTGATTCTGCTGCCAGTTTCTTCCCTTCCTTCCTTCCTTCCTTCCTTCCTTCCTTCCTTCCTTCCTTCCTTCCTTCCTTCCTTCCTTCCTTCCTTCCTTCCTTCCTTCCTTCCTTCCTTCCTTCCTTCCTTCCTTCCTTCCTTCCTCCCTCCCTCTCTTCCTTCCTTCCCTCTCTTCCTTCCTTCCTTCCTTCCTTCCTTCCTTCCTTCCTTCCTTCCTTCCTTCCTTCCTTCCTTCCTTCCTTCCTTCCTTCCTTCCTTCTTTCCTTCCTTTCCTCCTTCTTTCCTTTCTTCCTTTCTTCATTTCTTTTCTTGTGTCTCTAAGCTGAATATTCCAGGGCTACTCACAAGCTCAATTACATTGCTTATCACCATGATCTTTGGTCTCTATTTTTGATCTTGGCCACTTCATCCATCCTTACTTAAGCAGACTGGTGGCTATTGAGCTCCCTTAGAGTTTCTCATATTGAACTTGAACTTAGTGTGAATATTCAATAAGCACAGCCCACTACAACTCAAGACATTTGTATCTAGGACTATACATGTCTCCCCTCATGCAGCACTTTCAAAGATTTCAAGTTACCTTCAATTCAACTTTCCATTCAAACACTAGTAATCATAATAAATAGTAGAATGTGTCACAAGGTAGTTATTATGTAGATTATAATAATAGTAATTCATCAGTGTTATTGTTATTATTATTTTTGAGCCTCAGAGAAAATCTCCCTTCTGGTTAGGGAAATCAGGAAAACTTTCATAAAAGATACAGAATCTTGGAATCTTAGAACATAGACAAGCAGGATTTGAGTGGACAGAGAGAAAGGAATTTCAGACAGAGGGAACAGTGTGAACAAATGCACAGAAGGGGAAAATTTCAGGGCATGAGAGACTCATGTAGCTCAGTTTTAATTGGCAATAGGTTATATGTGAGAACATTAGACAAAAAAAGGATAGAAAAGTACAGGAGGAGCAGATTGTAAATGTCCTTGAATAGTAACATAAAGAATTTGGACCTTATTCAGTAGGATCTTGGGAACTTTTAAGGTTTTTGAGCAGGAGAAGGAAGGTTGAGATCAGATTTTTTTTTCTCTTTCCATTTAGGGATACAAGTGTAGTGGAAAGAACTTTGGGTTTGGGATCAGAGGACATGGATTTAGATCCTGACTCTGCATATGCCCCCATAAATTTGTGTCAATCACTTTGATGTGAAGGTATTGGATTATACAATTTCTAAAGTTGCTAAATGCTATGATTCTGTCTCTTAGATTTCTTAAAAACTATAATCTTAACCATTCTGGAGAACAATTTGGAATTATGTCCAGAGAAGTATCAAACTGTACATACCCTTTGGTCCAGCAGTGTCTCTACTGGGCTTATATCATAAAGGAGGGAAAGGGTCCTGTATGTGCAAAAATGTTTGTGGCAGCTCTTTTCATAGTGGCAAGAAACTGGAAAATGAATGGATGCTCATCAATTGGAGAATGGTTGGGTAAATTATGGTATATTAATGTTATGGAATATTATTGTTCTGTAAGAAATGACCAACAGGATGATTTTAGAGAGACCTGGAGAGTCTAGCATGAAGTGATGCTGAGTAAAACGAGTAGAACCAGGAGATCATTGTACATGGCAACATCAAGATTATACGATGATCAATTCTGATGGACGTGGCTCTCTTCAACAGTGAGATGATTCAGGCCAGTTTTAATTGTTGTGTGATGAAGAGAGCTATCTACACCCAGAGAGAAGACTATGGAAACTGAGTGAGGATCACAACATAACATTTTCATTCTTTTATTGTTGTTTGCTTGCCTTTTGCTTTCT
Organism: Sminthopsis crassicaudata; assembly: GCF_048593235.1. Lineage (NCBI taxonomy): Eukaryota > Metazoa > Chordata > Mammalia > Dasyuromorphia > Dasyuridae > Sminthopsis > Sminthopsis crassicaudata. The sequence goes on from NC_133618.1 coordinate 475,902,531, forward strand.
TTCTCATTTTTTCCCTTTTTGATCTGATTTTTCTTGTGCAGCATGATAATTGTGGAAACATGTATAGAAGAATTGCACATGTTTAACATATATTGGATTACTTGCCATCTAGGGAAGAGGAGAAGGGGAGGGAAAAATTTGGAATACAAGGTTTTACAAGGGTGAATATTGAAGATTATCCATGCATATATTTTGAAAATAAAAAGCTTTAATGAAAAATTAGTACAAGCCCAATCACTTAGCACTATGCCTAGGATATAGTAGGTACTTAATAAATGTTTTTGATTATTAACTGACAGGAATAGAAAATCTAGAAGAAAGGGTGGGTCTTGAAGGGATGATCATAAATTCTGTTTTGAATGTGTTGGATTTAAACATGTCTGTGCGACAGCCAAGTGGAGATGTCCACTGGAGCTGGAAAGAGATTTGGGAAAGTGGAGCTGGGGTATGTGTGAGAGGAGAGAGGAATGGGTAAAGAGCAATATTAGACCTGTGATTTTATTGTTTTTTTCTTTTTGCAAGTCTTCTAAACATATTTATCATGCTGCACAAGAAAAATCAGATCAAAAAGAAAAAATGAGAAAGAAAAAACCGGCAAGCAAATAACAAAAAAGGTGAAAAATGCTATTGTGATCCACACTCCTTGGTTCTCTCTCTGGATGCAGCTGGCTCTTTCTATCACAAGTTTATTGGAATTGCCCTAAATCATCTCATTGTTAAAAAGAGCCAAATCCCTCACAGTTGACCATTGCATAATCTTCTTGTTGCTGTATACAGTGTTCTCTTGGTTCTATTCACTTCAGTCAGCATCAGTTTATGCAAATCTCTCCAGGCCTTTGATTTTATTGTTAAAAGTAATATTGGGTGAAAAAATTATTTCTGTCATTGAAGATGGGCAGCTCTTCTGCAACTTAGAATCCTATAGAATTTGCTTGGGGAACAGAAATGCAGTAGTTTACTTGGAGTTACATGGCTAATAGATGTCAGAAGCAGCACTAGACTTAGGTCTGTCCAGCTCTTAGAAAAGTTTTATCTCTCCTGAATTCTACTGCCTCTGCAAAGAAAAGAGAAGTTAGGAGTCATTTACATAGAGCTGACAATGAAAGCCTTGAAAACTTATGAGATCCCTACAATAAAAAGAATTATGCTTCCCTAATCTTTTTCTGTTCTGGACCCTTTTGGCAGTACAAGGAAGTGTATGGAAGAACTTTTCCTGGGAATAATTCATAAAATAAAATATAAATAAAAAATAAAATATTTATATATAAAATAAAATAAAAAATAAATACAAATAAAATTAACAAAATAAAATATAAAATATTATAGAGGAAACAAGTTGTACTGAAATGGTTATCAAAATACTTTTAAAGAAAGATTTACATACCATACTCTCAGAACCAATTTCTGGTAAAGTAAAGGAAGAGGACCCAGAGGAGAACTTTGAGAAATACTATATAAAGGGAAAAAGGCATAGATGATGATCAAGCAAAGGAGATTAAGGTGTGGTCAACCCAATAAAAGGAGAACAACGATAATTGAGTACCATAAATACCCAGGGAAGAGAAAGTATCCAAGTATTTGACAATATCAGATATTACAGAGTGGTCCACAAAGGTAAAGATTTTTGGAGCTAGTATTTAAGAGATTCTTATTAAGCCTGTAGAGAACAATTGCAACTTAGAGGAAATTTTCTTATTCTATTTTTCATCCTCCCTAAGGTAGCTTTCACCCATTACTCCTTTTATATCTCTGAATCTTAATTCTCTTATTTGAAAAAGGGATTGCTGTAATATAGTAGTATATAGGATAAATCCACGATTAACCAATGAGTTATAGAAAATTTGAGTAGAGGGCAGCTAGATGGTACACTGGCCCTCAAGTTAGAGGGACCTGAGTTCAAATCCAGCCTTAGACACTTAACACTTCCTAGCTGTGTGACCCTGAACAAGTCACCTAACTCTAATTGCCTCAAAAAAGAAAGAAAAGTGAGCCTATGTTTGGCATTTCGTTTTCATCTCTTACTAGAATGAGGAGAATTTTCCTATTGGAAGTCATGAAAAAGATCATGGAACTGAGTAGTAGGAATTCCTAAACCCCAACAAGTACAAAAGAGATGATTTTTCCTGTTCAAGAGTAAATTCCTGAATTCCTTGAAGACTCTGTCTCCTGGATGAAGAGGAGATTTCCTAGTCTATGTCAACCTTACTAGAAACTACAAGCTGTTTTTCTTTTGGAGAAAATCCAAGCCCTTTGGGAAATGGATTTACCAAAATGTGCGTGTATGTGGAGGTCAGCTCTACCAATACCAAGTTCATTTCCCTTCTAAAGAGATTTGAAACCACAGACATAGCTAAGGAAATTTAGGGTCCCACAGTCATAGTATGTTTACATTCTTGATTTTTAAGTTCAAATGTCCTGAGCCTCTATAGCAGGAGTGTGCTGGGGCCTGCTTGAACTAGCTTGCAAAAACCATTTATTAAATTTGCATTTGAGTGTTTATACATTAGAAATTAGCAAATGCTATAATACATCAATTGGACTTTATTATTTTGTTGATTGTCCAAATGTAAGAAAGTGATGGAGAAAATGTTAATAAAGCAGACTAAACTTAAAAGTGTCATGTATCTTTTTTTAAAAGAGTCCATTGTTCAGCATTTACCAGCTAGTCTTCATTTTAAAAATCATTTACTTTCCATGAGTAAGCGAGTTCTTGAGCAAAAATATATATTTTTGGGGAGGTTTGTTGAGGCAATTGGGGTTAAGTGACTTGCCCAGGGTCACACAGCTAGTAAGTGTTAAGTGTCTGAGGCCACATTTGAACTCAGGTCCTCCTGACTTTAGGGCTGGTGCTCTATCCACTGTGCCTCCTAGGTGCCCTCAAAGTTATATTTTATACTCTGGAAAGTTTTCCTCTTTCCTTTTATATTCCTTTTAATAAATCTAGGCATCTTTAAATGCCTTTCCATGAATGTAATCATTTGGACAGTTCTGAAAGTTCTTCATGGCTTATTGAAAAGATAGAGTGGGGGAGGGTGGGGAGAAGGGATATGAAGTTTGGCATTATAGGTGTAGCTTCCAGCTGAGCAATTTTGAGTAGTATGAAACTAGTGAAAGACTTTTTTATATTAAGAAGAAAGGGAAGGGGATATACATTTATAGCATTTTCTATGTGCCAGGCAATGTGCTAAGTGTTTTTTATACATTTTCTCATTTGATTCTCACAATAACCCTTTGAGGTAGGTGCTTTTTTCATTTTACAAATATGGAAACTGAGATCAATGGAAGTTGAATGACCTGACCGAGGATGTACAACTATTATCTGAGGCCAGATTTGAATTCAGATCTTTCTAAGTCCATGCAGGTGCTCTACCCATTGCGCCACCAGCTACTTCTGTGCCCAGAGTCGAGAGATGTGGATTTGAATGTCATGTTTTACCCTCACTAACTCTATGTCCTTGATTTGGTTTCTTCTTTCCTAGAACTGGGATGATACCACTTAAACTACCTACCTCAGAGGTTTAAGAAGTATCATGTGAGTGGAAATTATTATCATTTTTTATTTATAATGGACATTTGCTAAATTTTTATTTTGTGTGTATATATATGCAAGGATAGATAAATCACTATGTAGATGGGTAAATGCATGCTTTAACATAGGCTACTTCTCAACTTTCCTTATTCAACTATGAATAAGACTTGATACTTGAGGAGAGCTTTGCAGGTAGAATTTTGGTTTGTGAAAATATTTTCCCTTAGCGCCTTAATTCATTTTTCTTTTAGATCAAGAAAAATATCTTCCTTTTCTTATTAGACTCTATCCTGAATGAAGAGAGATTGACTTTGGAGCTCTCCTTAGGAGAGTTTGAAAAACTGCAGACATTTGCTCTCCTGATCTTTGCAGAAATACAAGATATTAGGATTTTAGACGCTGAATTTGCCCATCTCAAGGACATAGGTTTCCACCCTTTAGAAAGGGAACTTCCTGAAAGGTCATTTGGTTCTGTCAGGCCTGAAGGCTAAATTCTTCATCCCTTATCTTTGGTTTTAGCAGAGCCAGAAGTTTAAAAGTAAATAGTTTTACTGGTTCATTTATTCATTCATTTATTCATTTTAACATTTACTTGATGCTTATAATTGACATTAACTCATATTTAATTGAACAGTTATCAAATATTTAATTGAATCCATGATGGCCATTCATTCGTTTATTAATTCAACGAATAGTGAATATTTTGTGTAAGTAAAATGCTAAATTTGGAAGATGAACCCCTTTATGTCTGCCCAAAATACTAAAAATTCAGGTTGGTACCACCTTCATCAGGTAGGGAGTTAGAAAAGAACTTTGAGTTTATGTTACTGTTTTTCCTGGGTAATTTTTCAGTCTTGGACAGATGGACTTGAACAAGAACTAAGTCTCAGGCTTGTTAGGAAATTTTGTTCTATCTAAAAAAGCAGGAAGTTGGGCACAATTTCTAGCTTAAGGACTTTAGAAAGAAAATGCTCAATTATCCCCTTATGTTGAATAATATGTTGTAGGAAGATGAGCCACAGAATACTACAGATGATAAGAATTAAAATTCAGTACCATTTGGGGGATGACAGAGGGGCACATGATGGCCACAAGCAGGCTACGAGATTTAATAAATGAGTTCAAACTATGTCAAAGAACTGTCTTAGAAAAAGAAGAGGGGCTTGGTTGTTTGGTGAAAGTGAGGGATAATTGGCATGTGACCTATGTGTTCTATTGTTATCCTTGCAATGTCAAGAGATAATAGGATAGGCAGGCCCTCAGCACTTTGTAGAGCTCTCCTGTGATGAATCTATGGGAAGATATAGGTGAGGGCTACACTTATGGGCAGTGACAGATGAAATACGATCAAAAATAACATTGACATTGCTACGAACAGAGATTCATTTGAACATCTGAATGAAACAGCACCCTTTCTAAGAACAAAATTAGGGTTGATTATGTGCATGAATCACTGAATTGGGGACCAGTGCTGTCTCCCTCCCAACTTGTACCCTTGTGCTCTTTTGCTAAGGTCTCTGAAAGATCTGCAGTTTCTATGCTATTCATAGGAACAGGGAGTCAAGGTTACCAGGGATGGGGAATGAAAGAGAGCAGGGTCAAATCTGCCCCATGATTCTGCCCAAAGCCTGCACATATGAGTGGAAACCATGACAAGCAGAAAAGAAGGGGTTCAGGAAGGGAATGAGACACCATCCACATCATGGAGGGCAACCTGCACCTTCCCGGGATGAGAGCTGACAAAACTTCACAGCATGCCCTGGTGAGGAATGAGAATCCGAGAGTAGCCACAGGATGCATGGCTCAAGCTTTCATTGATCACCACACGCATGATATTTCCATGATAGCTCTGTCTAGGAAGCCATTAATACTGGTGAGAGGAGAAGAGAGTATTTGACAATGGTTGTGGTGTTTTTTTAAAAGATGACTGCATTAAATATACATCTGAAATTCAGGACACAGAGGATCCAAATTAAATTTCTTGTAGAAGGTCTCCGAGGATAGCTGGCTCTACTCTTTGAAGAAACTTGAAGAATTTCACTTGTTGCATGGAGGCAATACTGGATTCTTCTCATTCCCTCATCCCTGCTGTCTGTTTGTCTGTCTCTTTTCCTTTCTCTCTCCCTCTCTCTTTTCTTTTTTGCATCTTCCCACTTCCCTGGGTCTGCTAAGGAGACGAGCATTATTAAGTTGCAAATATGCTGACGCCAAAAATAGAAGATGGAGCCTTATAAACATTTTGCATATTTTGGTTGAATTTGTTGAAAATAGTACAAAATATGCTCACAGTTGGCATCTAGAATGCAAATATTAGGAATCCAGGCCCTTGATGCATTATGGTTCTCAACAGTGAGGGATGGTGTGTTCCAGTAGCTCTCATGTGAATTCTTCATTTGGTAGAGTGTCAATAGCATCAGTGACTTGTTTGTACAATGAATGAGGAAGGTACATGTGGCCACGTGATAGTCCCTTGACAGCCGTTCTATTGGAGGAGAACTTAGTGTGCAGCCGGAAAAGAACAAAGTGAAGTTCCAACATCATCGATGCTATTGGTTTTTGAAATGTATTTCCTTTTCTCTACCCCCCCTCCCCATTAAAAAAAGGCATTTTGGAGATCAAAGCTCACAGAGGGGCTTTTGGCTCTAAAGGCACGTCCTTTCATGTTCCTGTACAAGAAGGTTAAGTGTTGAGCTTTTAAGTGAGGAAATAGGCAGTTTGTGTGAGAGGTTTGATAGAACTCTCTACCTACCCAAAGCTTAAATGTGCCTGACTGGTTTTTATGGCAGACAGTAAATTAGTCTTCCCCTTCCCTCTGACAGGTGAGAAGCAGCTCTCCCATGAACGGTGGCTATCACCATACATCTGGCACCTCACAGGTGAAGCTTTCCCATTCAGAATGATGACTGAAAAAGAAAAACAAGATGTCTTTCCTGGTTATAAATTTAACTCTTCTATGATTAGTCTGGGCCCAATTAGGACACCCCTGGGGTTCAGTGTATGGCTGAAGCACAGGTTGAAAGCCTGATTAGCTCAGGTCTCTTGATACTTGTTCTTGGTAGTAAATGCTGGCACATAGAGTATTGATTTTCATTTAGATATCTTAATGTTTCCAGACAATCCCGGCAGATGTGGGCTGAACTCAGATCCGCACGAGCACAGAGCACAGGGTGGGGGCTACAATCTGCGAGCATTTTTCTTGCTTTTTTGTTTCATTTTTCCTAAACTTAACTGATTTGGAATCAGGAGATATAAATGAAAAATGCAGAGTTGCCCTATCAATCATGGCATGCGCAAACATTGCCACTGCCCTTTTCTAACATCCTATTACCACCGGGTAGTTGGCTAGTCAAACAGGAATAAAAATTACACTGCAAACATCATAAGTTAGGCTTGATTTGTTGAGCAAGAGGCCTGACAATTCGGTAAGAGTTATATACCTCGGCTTCGCTGAAAATCAGCCTTGTTATGGCTCTGGTACGTCTATAAAGATTGTTCATTTCATATAAAACAGCTACCTGCACTGAAAGGCCTGAGAGGAAGAATGATGCTGGTTATAAATATAGAGGAAAATCTATTTGTCTGCCCCTTCATGCTGTTAGCAAGTCACACAGTGCAGCCCTTCTGCTATTCCTAGGCAGCAGGGGGAGTTTTCCACGGCCACCTTTGGCTATCATCGGCTGGCCTGGATCGTAGCACATCATCCCTCTTTGTCATATGAGATAAAGCAGTGAAGTGTGACCACTGGCACCACATTGCACTCTGCCCACCAGGAGGACGGTAATGATAATGAAAAACTAGACTGAGCTGCGTCGAAGCCCGATGCGAGGGGAAGGCTGTCTGTCGGCCGGCTGGGAGAACCGTTAATGTCAGAAAAGATAAATAGAAATTATTAGAATTGGTTTGGGAGGGATTTTTATAGGGCAGGGTTGTATTCCTTTAAAGATACATTATCGGACTGTTAAATCTGATTTCAAGCTGCTGGGTAATTAAAATGATTAACATTCTTTACTCATGGAGTTCGATTCATTAAAGTTTTAAACGCCCTTTATGTTCAAAATCGAGGAACAGAACATTCATGTTGACTTATGCCACTAATCACTCAATTGGGCCTTTGGTTTGGTTTGTTGCAAATCTTAAAACCAGCCACGTCCCTCCTCAAACTATGGGAGCACATCAGCTAGAAAGCACCAGCTCTGACTGTCACCCTGTGCTCTCAACAAATACAATTTCAAAGAACATTTATTAAGTGCCTATTATGTCCATGATCCTGTGCTTACACATGTCTGTTCTCATTTGTGGACAGGAGCAGGGGAATTTTTTAGCAAAAAGAAGTCCTTAACAATTTTCCTTTAAAATGATTTTCTCACTTTTTTCTATCAGAAATATCTATGCTTCTCAGGATCTCTTCTTTTAAAGATCAGGAAGTTAGAGTGGAGCTCATCATGTTCAGAGCTAAAGGATACCTTGGAGAAAATATAATCCCATTCCATCTTTTTTTATAGATAAAGAAACTGAGACCTGGAGAAGATTAGGGACTGTTCCAAAGTCATATAACAAATATATAATCCAGATGGAGCTTGAACCCAGGTCTCTTGGTTCCACTTAGAGTTTTCTTTCTATTGTACATTACTGCATTCTCCTATCTTTGTAAATTTTAATTTATAGCAAGTTTTATCTATGTCTTTGATTTTTTTTTTTTTTGGTTTTTACATTGTGTTCATGTCTATCACCCCACAATGAACCCTCCTTTTTAACAAAGGAAAATATGTGCAGCTCATAGTAACCTCCCCTCCCCCAGGCTCTGGGATCAGATGGATCCTGTCCAATTATGGGAGTGTTACACAAAAATTGTTCTCTCTTTAGTTCTTTTTTCTTCCACTCAGAATTTATTCTGGAAAATTATAGATTAAAGTTTGGATCTAGTTCCCCACCAATGTGGGCAGATAGATTCCCTATATTTAGTACTGTGCCAGGCTCATAGTAGGAGTTTAATAAAGGCTTATCGATTGCTTTGTTCAGGTAACAATTGCATGGGATATCGAAAAACCTTTATTTCATTTCACAAAGCCTGAAGAAAATGCAAAAAAACTCAGAAATTGTCCATAAACAAAATGTAAAAAGAGATTTTTTAATAACCTATAAAGAATGGTGCTCCATTGGATCTCTCTTGGTCCCAAGGCCCTACTGATTCATGTTCCTCTACTCTGTTGTAGATTCTTGGTTCCACATTGTGGTTTTACAATTAGAGTCTCTTCCAGTGCTAAGTTTATGATCCCATGAAGTTTCCCTTTGGACCCAAATCATCCAAACAACTTATTTCCTCTATATCATGGCTTTCATTCCTTACAACTTCTTTGTCAAGAATTAGGAGCTAAGTGCATGATCCTGTTCTACCTCTAGAAGATTCATTGCTCAGAAGAGTTTCCTTTTCTGGGGAGAAGTTTGGATTCCTGAACTCTTGAACTTGGGCATAGAATCAAACCAATCTCTTGTAAGTCAAATCAGGTGTCACCCAAGAAATCTTTGTATAGAAGACTATGTTCTAGGATTATGTCAGCTAGCAAATCATTTTATTTGGCTAAAATAAAAATGAAAGAATTCAAAAATTCAGGTTATTCTTGAGATTAACCACAATGCTGGCACTGATCAGAAAATCACCTTCTTTTGCCTAAAAATCCAGATTCCGAGATCACATTGTTTAGGATATGCCCTCTGCTCTAATTAGGACACAGTGCTCCAAAAGCAACATCATCCATGGACTTTTCTCTACTTCAGCTATATGTCTCTCCAAAGCCACTGTTAATGGCAGTTGGTGGTGGTTGCAGTCCCAAATGTTGTTTCTCTCCAGAAGAATAATGGAAAGGAAAGTGTTGAAAAAGGATCCAGAGTTCTCAATGAAGATTCCCTTTTAAATTACCCAGTTACCCAGTAGGTGGCTTCTTCCAGTGGAATCTGAGTATCCAATAATCCAACCTGATCAAATAAGCTTGTGATAGCCCCAAGATTAATCTACCTCATCACTGAATTCTTTTCTTCAGAAGGTACTAAGGGACAGAACCAAAACAACTAGTTCTTCTTTGCCACTGAAGACTTAATGAGGATGTCTTTTGTTTTTTCACCAAAGAGCTAAGATCATGTCTATTCAATTTATACAAATATGCTATTAAGTCCCAAAATAAACACTTACTCTCCACAGGATCATAAAATTCAAATAAAAGGTTACCTTCTAGTAAGCTCATCAAGTTGATTGTGAAACCTTCTTCAATCATTCTATTATACAATCAATAAAAACCACTTGACAGGAACCATCTGAGGATGTGTGTGTTTGAGGCATTTTGCATTCATAGTCCCTCATTTTTCTATCAAAACCAGGAAAATACTTCTTCACTGGAACTAATATTTGTCACTACAATTAATTATTCAGAGTTCAGCTTTATTTTTTTGTTCTTTTAGTTTAATTGATTATAATGTTAAGTATGTTGTTATCTTGGTTCTAGTTACTTCTTGAATCAATTCACTCAAGTTTTCTTATGTTTCCCTGAATTTATCATATTTATCTTTTCTTATGGTGCAATAATATTCTTTGCCACCTATATACCACAATTTATCCAATCATTCCCCATCAATGAACATCTACTTGTTTCCAGTTTTTGCTGACACAATGCCGTTATGAATATTTTGGCATATATGGAGTATATATATTTTGGTAAGTATAGGGAAATATGTAAACGCACATATTCTATCTTTAATCTTCTTGTGAGATAAACTAGATAGAGAATCTCTGGGTGAATATGAACAATTTAGTGCTTTGTTTCTTTGTTCTTTGTGTATGTGTTCAATCCTCTTTTGTCAGCAGATTTGTTTAATGCCCATTCCTTCTACACCTTCAATGTTTATAAATTTATCTTTTTATGTGCCCCAGTAGTGACAAATATTAAGTTTTAACCATTCTTTTTTTTTACACTAGTATATTCATTTTTATCCTCTCTTTTCTTTTTCTTTTCTTCTTCAAATCTTCAGGACCCAATAAATTCACACTTAAGTCTTCTGTTTTTCTTATTTATCATCTTTAATAATCTTTGAGCACATTAAAGTTCTGAAAGAAATACTTGTTTCTTCTATCCCCATTAAAATGTTTTCATTGCCTTATTGCAGAGTTCATTCCAATTATTCAAATAAATTTAACATGCTAGGTTTATATAGAATCTTGTATGTTATTTCAAAGTTCTTCAGCTTTGGTCTTGTCATCAGAAATACCTGAAAGTCCTATATTTCATTAAAGATCCATTTTTCTTGTTGAATTATACTCAGATATGGATGGTAAGGATTTTTTTTTTGCTGTAAACTTAGATCTTTTGCCTTTTGGAATATCATATTTTAAAATCTAGTGTTTATGATAGAAAGTTTCATTTTTTTGTGATCCTAACTGTAGTTCATATCTTTTTCTAGATACTTGAAATAGTTTTTTCTTCTTTGGCATGGGAGTTCTGAATTTTGTCTACCACATTCTTGGGACTTTTCCTTTTTGAGGTGTTTCAGGAGGTGACCAGTAGAATCTTTCTAGCTTTACTTTATTCTCTGGTTCTATTGGATCTGGGAAATTTTCACCTTTGATTTTTGGAAATATAGGCTTCTTTTCAGTCATAATATCTAAGGTCTTCAGTGTTTATTGAATAGTCTCTCCTTTACTCATTTTCCAAATTAGATTTCTGTTTTTGTTTGTGGAGGCAATCAGGATTAAGTGACTTTTTCAGGGAGCTAGATACTGTAGGGGATAGAGCACCTACCCTGAAGTCAGGAGGACCTGAATTCAAATTTGATCTCAGACACTTAACACTTCCTAGCTGTGTGACCCTGGCAAGCCACTTAACCTAACTGCCTAAGGGGAAAAGGTGACTTGCCTAGGGTCACATAGCTAGTAAGTATCTGAGACTTACTCAAAATCTCAAAAATATAAGAGTTGAACTCATATACTCATGCTTTATACAATGCAACCCCTACTTGCCCCATCAGATATTTTAGATATCAGACATTTTACAACTTGCTAGGTGGCTCAGAGGATAAGAAATATTTGAGTTCTAAGTCAGAAACTTTTAAAAATTTCTTTTACTTTTCAATATTTTGTTCTAATATCTCCTGCTATCTTATAGTTATTGATTTCTGTCTGATCTATTCTAGTTTTCAAAGAAGCCATGAATAAGGCTTCTTGAATAAGGAGTGGAGCCAAGAAAGCAGAGTACAGACAGCAACCCAGAGAAATTTTCCTAACAATTTCCTCAAGACAACTTTAAAATAGTGCATCAAATCAAATTTCAGAGTGCTATAAGTGATAAAAGCTTGGAATGAGATTTTTTTTTTTTTTTTAGCCCAAGACAACATAGGCTGTTAAAAGGAAAGTTCTGTGATATCAGTAGGCTGACCCACAATATACATGAAGTAAACAGCAGTGGTGGGCCTTGCGAGATAGCTACAACAGGAGTAGATTTTGGGGTTCTTAGTTTAGAGATGTTAAGAGGATTGGACAAATCAGAAAGAAATGACTATGAACCTTGAACTGACAAGGGATTATGTGCTATTTAGTAAATTCATTATCCATGTGCTTTTCTAGGTCACTATTCCAGGGCATAGAGGACTGCATTTATAAGAGAGCATGAATATTAGCCAAATTCCAGTGCAGACAGCACCAACACTTGCATCAGCAGGGAAGCAGAGGTCCTTTTGGAGTAAAAAACAAAGGCCATTAAAAGCAGTGACCACAAACCTCTCTGCAGATCACACCATACTGGAAGTAATGTCAGATAGTCCAGAACTGGCTTTGAAAAGAACAGCATGAAAAATCCTGAAACTTGACAGTGCCACCCAGATGAACAAAGTAAACTCTAACATAAAATCAAGAAATAAACTGGGAAAATATGCAAATCACAACAAAGAATATGACCATAAAAATCTATTATGGTGATAGGTAAGATCAAGGCACAAACTCGGAAGAAGAAAATGAGGTGAAAATAGCAAAAGCAAAGCCTAAAAGAAAAAAATGCAAATTACAAGTCAAATGAGAACTGCTAGAAGAGCTAAAGAAAACGATAAGAGAGGGAGAGGAAAAATTGGTAAAGAAAAATGAGAATTACATAAAAAAATTATGAAAACAACCTTTTTAAAAAAAGGCACAAAAATACTAAAAAGAGTAACATCCTTTAAAAGAACAGAATTGGTAAAAAAAAAAAAAAAAAAAAAAAAAACAGGTACAAAACCTTTCTAAAAGGTTTCTAAAAAAATAACTCCTTACCAATTATAACTGGGCCAATGAAAGCTAATGACTCCAAGGGACTTCAAGAAACAATAAAACAAAGTCAAAAGAATGAAAACCATGGAAGAAAGTATGAAATATCATTAGAAAAACAACTGACTTGGAAAATAGATCAAAGAGATATAATTTAAAAATTATTGGAAGCTATGATTTAAAAAAAGAGCCTAGATATCATCTTTCAAGAAATCACAAAGAAAAACTAAACCATTATCTTAGAACAAAGGTGTAAAATAGAAATTGAAAAAAATCTACAAATCATCTCCTGGAAGAGATACCACAATAAAAATTTTGAAGAAAAACATAGCCAAATTTGAGAGATCCCAGATCAAGGAAAAGATATTGCAAAAAGTTAGGGGGGAAAAACTCAAATACCATGGAGTCAGTCAGAATTGTACAAGATTTAGAAGCTTCCATGTTAGAGGAATGGAGGGCTTGGAGTAGGATATTATGAAAAGCAAAAAAGTAAGGATTATCAATAACAATAACCTACCTTATAATACTGAGAATAATCTTTCAAGGGAAAAAATGGACATCTAATGAAGTCAAGGAATTTTAGACATTTCTGGAAAAAGACTAGAGCTGAATAGAAAACTTGACATTCAAATAGAAGATACAAGAGAAGCCTAAAAAGGCAAACCAAAAAGAGTTATAAGAGACTTAATAAGTTAAATTGTTTATATAAATGTATAGTATAATAATACATTAATAACTAAAAACCTTTTTCATTATTAGGGCAGTTAGAATGATTCTTTGTAGACAGAGAACATAGGAATGAATTAATTATAGTGATATAAAGTTCTAACAATGAAGGAGTGAGAAGGAAGGAGACAATGGATAAAGGGTGAAGGAAGAGAAAGAATGGGGAAAATTATCTTATATAAAAGAGATGCATAATAAAGAGCTTTTATGGTAGAGGGAGAAATGGAGAGGTAGTGAGCAATATTTGAAGCTCATTCTTATTGGATTTTGTTCAAAGAGGGAAAAACCACATATGTATGTATATACATATATATATAGATATATACACATATGTATGTATATAGATAGATAGATAGATAGATAACATGTATATATATGGATGCATATATATATATATATATATATATACATATATATATATATATATATATATATATATATATATATATATACTTATGTATAAATCAGAGGTGAAGAGCAAAATAGATTAGAAACTAGAACCAACCATGTATTAATAAAATTTTGAAACTCGAAGCAGAAGGGCTGGAATAAAATCTTTTATGCTTAAGCTGAAGTAGAAAGGTAGGAGTAGTTATGATCTCAGACAAAGCAAAAGCAAAAATAGACCTGATTAAAAGATGTAAACAAGGAAAATATATTTTGCTGAAAAGGTACCAGAGAGCAGCTTTTTCTAATTGTGATCTCTTTTTTGCCTGAGAAATTTTTTATGCAACCCTGGTTTATATAGATACATAAATTAAACATTTACTGATAAAAATCACAATTTTGTGATCCACCCTCATTCAGTTATATGACATGATATCAATACTAAACATACATGTACCCAATGGCAGAACATTAAAATTCATAAAGAAAAAGTTAAATGAGTTATAGGAACAAAGAGTAAAACTGTGCTAGTGGGGGACCTCAATTTTCCTCTCTCAGAACTAGATAAATCCAACCATAAAATAAATAAGAAAGAAATGAATAGATATGAAATGATATGATATGATATGATATGATATGATATGATATGATATGAGATGAGATGATAGACCTCTGGAAAAAAATTAGGTGAATAAAAAGAAGCATACTTTTTTTTCTTAAATGTAGATGTCAAAAAAACTGATTCTGTATTAGGGCACAAAACCTTACAACCAAATGAATAAAAACATAAATATTAAATGTATAATTTTTAGATCACAATACAATAAAAATTATATCCCATGAAGGGTCTAGCAAATAGAAACTAAAAACTAATTGGAAAATAATCATTTAATTTTAAAGAATGAGTGGGTCAAAGAACAAATCATAGAAACCATCATGATTTTATTAACGATAATGGCAACAATGAGACAACATTTTGTGGGGTATAGCCAAAGTAGCACTTGGGGGAAATTTATCTCTAATTTGTTTATCTTTTTAAAAATTTTTTGATTTTTTACATTTTATTAATATCATTAATACTGAAAGAATCTATAATATTAATGTATCTCTATCAATGCAAACTGTAGTTCCTTTATAACTGAGTAGTTGGTCCTCCAGAATGGCTATGGCTGAAAAAAATCTATTGCCCTCAAAACAAGCTGGTGGTGAGCCTCTCCAAATTAGCTAGGATAGTTAATCAACTGATCAATCAATAAGTACTCATTAAGCACCAAATAGGTGCTAGACCAGATGTTCAGGATACAAGTACAGAGAATGAAAACTCCCTTCTTACAAGGAGCTTACATTCTAATGGAGAAGCAAGTACACATATAAATAAATGAAATAAATATGAAGTTAATGAACAAATATAAACAGAGTAGTTAAATGTAACAAGAAGTTGGAGAGAAAGCATTAGAATGGGAAGGGGAGGGAGAGAAAATCAAGAAGGGCTTCTTGCTGAAAATGGAGCTTGAAATGCATCTTAAAGGAAGAGGAAATTTGATGAATCAAAGATAAGGAGAAAGAATGCTTTCCAAGCTTGAGCCAGAGCCGGTTCAAGGAAATTAAGACAGGAAATGAAATATTTCTTCCTGTAACTTATTTCTCTTAGAATTTGGTTCCATGTCATTTGGTGCATATATGTTTAATATTGATATTACTTCATTGTCTATAGTATCTTTAAGCAAGATATGTCTTTCCTTTGTCTAAATCAGGATTGCTTTATATATGCTCTCGTATTTGAAGATCAAATTTTCTGTTCAGCTTTGGTCTTTTCATCAGGAAAGTTGGAACACCCCTATTTTATTGAACTGAATTTCTTTTCCCCTAAAAGATTATGTTCAGTTTTGTAGAATAGTTGATTCTTGGTTGTAATCCAAGCTTCTTTTCCTTTCAGAATATCATATTCCAAGCCCTCCAGTCTTTTAAGGTAGAAGCTGTTAAGTCCCTTGTAATTCTGACATGGCTCTTTGATATTTAAATTGTTTCTTTCTGACAGCTTGTAGTATTTTTTTGACCTATTAATTCTGGAATTTTTATTACAATATTCCTTGGAGTTTTCATTTTGGGATCTCTTTCAGGAGGTGATTGGTGGAGTTTTCTAATGACTATTTTTACCCTTTCATTTTAGAATGTCAGGGCAGTTTTCCTTGATAGTTTCTTGAAAGACATTGTCCACTCTCTTTTCTTTTTATCAGGACCTTCAGGTAGTCTAATAATTCTTAAATTATCTCTTCTGGATCTATTTTTCAGATTTATTCCTTTTCCCCATTTTCTTCTATTTTTTTCTTCTTTTGATTTCATTTGGCTGATTCTTGATGTCTTCTAGAATTATTAATCTATTTGCCCAATCCTAATTTTTAAGGAATTATTTTCCTCAGTTAGCTTTTGTACCTCCTTTTCTATTTGACCAATTTTACTTTTAAAGAAGATGTTTTCTTCAATGGATTTTTTCCCATTTGGCCAACTCTATTTTTTTAAGGAGTTGTTTTTTTCAGTAAATTTTGGTGCTTCCTTTTCCAAGTTGTTGATTCTTCCCCCTCCCCCCACCGCAATAATTCTCCAGCACAACTCTCATTTCTTTTCTCAACTTTTCTTCTACTACTTTTACTTGATTTTGAAATTTTTTTAACTCTTCCAAGAGAACTTTTGAGGCTTCATACGTAGGCATTTTGACAATCTTGTCCTTTTCTGAGTTTGTGTTTTGATCTTCCCTATTGTCATAGTAGCTTTCTTTGGTCAGAGCTCTTTTCTGTTTCTTACTTGGTTTTTTTAGATGATTTCATCCTTTTAAAGTTGAACTCTGATCCTGGGGTACAGGATCCTAAACATCATTTGTTGGAGCTTGATCCCTGGTTTTCCATGCCAGGGCTCGAAATGGTTTATTATTATTATTATTATTATTATTATTATTATTATTATTATTATTATTTATAAAGAAGAGAAATAGCAGATCAATAAATTGGGCAGGAAATTAAAAAAAAACTGAAAAAAGAACAATTTAAAAATCCCCAATTAAACTCCAAATGAGAAATCCTGGACATCAAAGGGGAGATTGATGAAACTGAAAGAGAAAAAAAAAAACCTCATTGAACTAGTAAAACTAAGAGTTAGTTTTAGGGGAAAACTTAATAAAGTAGATCAACCATTGCTTAATTTAATTTAAAAAAAGAAAGAAGAAAACCACATCACCAGTAGCAAAAATAAAATGAGTGAATGTACCGCCAGTAAAGATGAAATTAGAGCAATTATTAGGAATTATTTTGTTTAGTTGTGTGTCAGTAAAATCTAACAAAATCTGACAATCTAAGTGAAATGATGAATTTCTGTGAAAATATAATTTATATAGATTAAGAGGAAATAGAATACTGAAGTAATCCTATCAGAGGAAAAGAAATTGAATAAGCCATAAAGGAGGTCCCTAAAAAAATCCCAAGAATCAAATGATTTAAAAATAAATTTTACCAAACATTTAAGGAACAATTAATCTCAATACTATATAAATTTTTGAAAAAAAAATAAGTAAAGAAGGAATCCTACTAAATTTCTTTCTATGACACAAATATGGTTTTGATACCTAAATCAGGGAGAACAAAAAAACAGAGAAAAAAAAAGTATAAACCAATTTACTTAATGAATAACAGTGCAAAATTTTTAAATAATGTTATCAATTGGATGTATTAGGCAGGCAATATATAGTAATAAGTATATATAATTAATCTAGCGTTGGATAAATCCAAGCTTTTGGTTATAAGAACTATTTGTCAAAATTTGCTAGAAAAACTGGAAAACAATTTGAAAAAACTTTTTTTTTAACTTAGATAACAAATAGAAAATGGGAAAACATTAGAAAAAAACAGAAAAAGAAAAAAAGTTTTCATGTGCACAATAGAACATAATAGAGAATTCAAAATATGAGACAATAAATTTCCATTTCAAGATAGCCTATATAATAAATATAACACATTGTATTCACAACTATCCATCTTTTGTTTACTTCCTTGTTCTCTGCTGTGCACTTTTTGCTTTATTCTTTTTTCCCTCTCTTTCCTCCCTCTTGATTCCAAGAAGGTTACAATTAAGCATGTATATATTTGTATATACATAAATATAAACATATATACATGTTTACATAGTTATCCATAATCATACACATATATACACATATACATTCTGATTTTGGGGATAATATAATTCTTTTTAAATCTAAGTCTTTCCAAATTTTTCTAAATTCACCACCTTATCATTTTCTTTCTTTCTTTTTTTTTTTTTTTTTGAGGCTGGGGTTAAGTGACTTGCCCAGGGTCACACTACTGAAGTGTAAAGTGTCTGAGACCAGATTTGAACTCAGGTCCTCCTGAATTCAGGGCTGGTGCTCTATCGACTGCGCCACCTAGCTGCCCCTCATTTTCTACACTACAGCAATATTCCAACTTTATACTCTCTAGCTATTTTAATCTATAACAATATTGATTAATAGGGCTGATTTGTAGTGTTTTCCTATTTTTCTCTTTTGACTAAGTCTGTTTTAGCTTTAACTTTGAGATCAATGATTGCTACACCTATGGGTTTTTTTAAATTAAATTTTACTTCTAATCATTGTTATTATATTTGTATGTATTTCTGTCCTATCCCTGCCGACTTCTTTGTTTTACTTTTACTGTTTACCTTGCCTTACTATTACTTAACCTATCCCTCTCCAGGATTCTTCCTTTATCCTTTCCTTCCACCCTTCCCTCTTTATCTCATTTCTTTAAATAGCTTTCTTTTAAACTATGTAGTAATTAATGACAATCTTAGACATATGGTTTAGATTTCCACATATAAAACAAAAATAGTTTGTTCTTATTGAGTCCCTTGAAATTAATAGTTGATGTTTACATTATATTTCTCTTGGACCTTGTATATCAAATTTTCTCTTAAGTTCAGGTTTTTTGAAATTAAATCCTCAAAGTCTGGCAATTTATTGAATGTCCATTTTTTTCTACTCAGGATTATGCTTACCTTTGCTGGGTATGATATATATGTATATATATATTTATATGGCTGCCACCATAATTCTTTTGTTCTTCAATATTTAATGTTCCAAGACTTGGGTCCCTTTAATGTAGTTGCAACTAGTTCTTATGTGAATCTAACTGTAGCTCAGTTATATTTGATTTTTTTTTCTTGTTGCTCATAATATTTTCTTCTTGATCTGGGGGTTTCAGAATTTAACCATGTTGTTCCCACATGTTTTTCTTGTAGAATCTATTTTCGGCAGTGATTAGTGGATTTTTTTTTTTTCTATTTCTACTTTCCTCACTTGCTCTAAAACTTCAGATCAAATTTCTTTTAATTATTTCGAGTATTATTATATCAAGACTTTTTTGTGGTCATAGTTTTCAGATAGTTCAATTCTTAATTTTTTTTCTTTCTGATCTATACTCCAGATAAGTTGTTTTTCTTATGAGATGTCTCACATTCACTTCTATTTTTTTCATTCTTTATATTTTATTTAATTATTTCTTGGTCTCTTGTAGTGTTACTAAGTTCCCCTTGCCCAATTCTAGTTTTCATTGAGCAATTTTCTTCCTTAAGATTCTGAATATTCTGTTTTAGTTAGCTGACCTTTTTTTACATTATCTTCTTGTTTTTTCTTGGATTGTTCCTATTTTTTTGTTTTTTAGTTTTTCCTCAATCTCTCTCACTTATTTTTAAAGTCTTTTTTGATTTCTTCTTTGAATTCTTTTTGGCTAAGTGACCATTTGATCTTACTCTTTGGGGTAGGAGATGAATTTTTAAAATTTCAATATCTTCCTCTAAAGAGGAACCCTCATCTCTCTTCCCATAGTAACTTTCTGTGGTGGGTTCTTTCTCCTTTGCTGGCTCATTTTGTTGCAGATTATTAGCGTAATCACCTCTAGTCCTGGTGTCTGGAGAATGGTACTTCTGCCCTCAGGTCCTCCTTCAGTTCCCTCTTCTGGCCTAGAACCTGAAACCAAGAACTCCATTCTCTTGGAAGTGCCCACAACCAGCAACATCCCTGGACTGCTTCTGCACTCAACAGGTTGTGTGTATGTTCCTTCTCTCCTGGGGCTGCTTCTGGGCAGCATGCCTGGGCCTGGCATACCTTATAAGCTAAGATTCCCTCAGTCTTCATCTGAGAAGTCCAACTCCCCCCAATCTATCTGGGAGTGAAAATTCCTGTTAGTTGCAGGGTTCCCCTGCTTCTTGTCTCAGTGAAACTGCTTGGGGTATTTATGCTTCTCATGGGCCAAACCTCCATTCTGTTTTCTTTCTTTGGATCTTCTCTTATTGTTGGAGAAAGGCAACTGTTCTGCTCCAAGTCTTACTTGTTTTTAATGTCTCTACATTTACTTTGAGGTATAATTTTGTCTTAATGGAGAAAATATAAGAACTTGGAATTTTCTGACCTATTCTGCCATCTTCCAAGAATCCTCTCTGAAAAGCAATATAGCAGAAACTAGACAAAGACCAATTTTTCACACTGTAAACAAAGAAAATGATTAGATTTTATTGTTGTTGTTGTTTGGGGGGTACAGTTGGGGTTAAGTGACTTGCCCAGGGTCATAAAGCTAGTAAGGACTGGATTTGAATTGAAGTCCTCCTTACTTCAGGATGATGCTTTATGTACTGTGCCATCTGCCTGACCCAGACAAATGATTTAGACATAAAAGGTGATATCATAAGAAAGTTAGGGGAGCATAGAAAATTTTATTCATCAGACCTAGGGATAAGACAAGAGTTTGTGACCAAATAAGAAATAGAGAGGGATCATAGACAGCAAATATGAATAATTCTGATTACTTGAAATTAATTTTTTTTGGCATAAAGCCAGGAGAGTCAAAATTAGAAGAAAAACAGGAAACTGGGGGGTTAGTAATAAAAATCCTCTGTAAAGGCCTCATTTCTTAAATATATATAAAGTAGAAGGAAACTTAAGAAAATTAGAACTTTTTTCCTAAGGATGCAAATAGGCCTTTTTCAAAAGAAGAAAGTAACTCTATCTATAGTCTTATGTATGACATATGTGTGTGTATATATATATGACATATATGTATGACATATATATGAAAACTGCTCTAAAATCATTATAGGTTACAGAAATACAAATTAAAATAACTCAGGCCTATCAGATTGTACAGAAAAGGAAAATGACAAATGCTGGAGTAGATGTGGGAAAATAGTGACATTAAAGCACTATTGGTGTTGTCCAATCATTCTGGAGAACAATTTGGAACTATGCCCAAAAGGCTATAAAATTATGCATATCCTTCAACTTAGCAACATCACTGCTGGGTCTATACCCCAAAGATATGAAAAAAAAGAGAAAGTATCTATATATAAATATATACATAGATACGTTTTTCTATACACATATATTTATAGCAACTCTTTTTTTTTTTCTGGTGGCAAAGGATTAGAAACGGGGGGGGGTTTCATTAATCAGGGGATGGTAGAAGAAGTTTTGGTATATGATTGTAATGGAAACTATTGTGCTATAAAAATGATCAGAAGAATGATTTCAGAAAAAACCTTTGAAGGCGTATGAACTGAAGCAAAATGAGGTAAGCAGAACCAGGAGAAAATTTTATGGATAATGGCATGATTGTAATAATAATCCACTGTGAAAGACATAGCTACTTTTATCAAATAACAATCCCAGACAATTACTTCCTGGAAGAAAATTGATGAATTCTGATAGTAAATTGAAGTATACTTTTTTAAACTTTGTTTTTCTTGCCTTATGGAAATGCTTTTCATGATTTCGCATGTATAATTGATATCATACTGCTTACCTCAATGAGTGGGGGTGGGAATAGAAAAGACTCTGGAATTCAAAATTTAAGAATGAATGTTAAAAATAAATAAAAGTTTTAAAGTTTACCACTTTCTCTTTTAGATTCTTCTTTTCCTTCTAATTTTTTCCCTCTAGAATCTTTATTTCATTTCTAAAAATCTCTTCATAGGATCCTTGTGGAAAATACATTTTGCTTTTGAATTTCAGCTTGCCATTGTTGAGAAGTTATTCTTTCTTTTGGAAGATCTTTGAATTTACATTAAGTTCTGATATTAATTGACATTTTCTTTGATATCTCTCAGGTTTTTTATCTTTAATTGGGGTTTTATGATAGACTCAAGTATTTCATGCTACATTTTTGTGTGAAATGATAAATAGGCCTTATTTGGTCTTACCTTGGATCCTCTGGTTTCTTGTGCTGACCTATAACTCTTTGAATTAACCCCACCTTCATATCTTTGAAATTCGAGCCATTTAAACTGGGTCCTTTTTTATATCTTAGGACAAAGTGGTCTCTGAGGCCTTAGACCTCAGTTATTCTTATCTGATCAACTTGGTACCACTGTGCTGGTCTCTGTTCATTGGCTGCTGTTGCTCCTCAGAGCTTCCACAGTCTCCAGGCTAGGACTTTCTGATAACTCTGAGGCTTTTTGACTACCCTAGAGCTTTCTCAGTATAACCATCCATTCTTGTTGCATCTAAACCTAGAGCTTTGCTAGATTGTGCTCACATTCACTTTGCTAGAAATAAATGCCCTCTTATAGCTTGTGGTTTCTAGATTACTTTTTAAGGAGTTCTGGAGTAAAAGAAATCACTCATAGTTTTTCATTATTTTTAAGATCATTTCATCCAATGTGAATTTTGTTTTTCTGGAGTTTGTATGTAGGAGCCAAGAAGTATGCCTCACATTTAGTCAACTAACTTGGCAGGAAGTAATACCTTCCCCCTCTCACTTCTTGCATCCTATAAGAAAGGTAGTATTATTTCTTTAATCTGAACAGTTAATTGGGAACTGAGAGAATTGAGCTTGCTTAATTTAGATAAGTCTTCTCTCAGACCTACTCACCTTTACTTGGTTACCACCAACCAAAGTATATACATGATTCATACCTTTTAATTCTTCAAGGATCCATAATTTCTTTGATGTGTTTATTTACTTCTATATACTTTTGTAGATTTTCAGTTTTTATGACTGAAAAAAATCATTGTCCTATGGCAAACTAGCCTTTCCATATTTAGCTAGCCTGATCCTTAGGCAGTTTATATTATATTATTTATATTTAATTTATATTATATTATACCATAGTTTATCACTTTCCAGATTGAAGGTTGAGTACTACTTCTGCCACTTACAGCCTAAGTGACCTTTGACAAATCACTTAAACGGTCTGTTTTCAATTTTCTCATCTATAAAATGAAATAGTTGAACTAGACGTTTCTGATATTCTTTCTAGTTTTAGGTCTGGAGGCCAATAAGCTTATGATCTTTTTTAGCTGTTCTGTACTTGTCTTCCACTGGTCAAGCCTTGAAGTAATCAAGGTCAATACTATACTGTGATGAAGCACTGAAGAAGGGCTCAAGTGTAGGATGTTTATATAACAAACACACATAGAATATAAATATGCTTAAAATAGAAAAGTAATCAAGGTCTGCAAGAGAATGCTCATTTCTCTTTGATGCACATTTCATTAGAACTTTCACCTGAGTGAGAGCTGAGGTATTGAGAATTTGGATTTCTCAGCACTAATGCCTTTTAGTTCATCTCTAATCACCATGGCACCACTGTGCCATTTTCTGGCCATTGCCTGCTACTGCTCTTCAGGACTTGAAATGTCCTCACAATCATGGTCATCAAGAATCCTGCAGCAGTAGGAGGAGCCATGCAATATTCCACTATTAAAACTGAAGTTAAAAAATAATAATAAAACTTAATCCATAATGAACATACTGTTGCTCATGATCATATCAATATTATCATTTTTGGAAAATCAGTTGTCCAGTGCCTCCAGTTACCATTCATGTGACTTTCTAGTGCAAAACATCCTTTTCCTTCAAAGGAAATATATATCAACTTAAATTATGATATGTGAATTATTAAAGCACTTTTATGCTATAAGATATGATGAAGGGATTTATTTTAGAAAAACATGAGAAGATATGAACTGATGCAGTTAGGCAAGTAGAAGAAGAGTTTATTAAGTAATAACATTTTAAAGACAGTTAAAGAAATATAAAGACTTATAAAACCTGATCAAAGCAATGATCAATTGCTATTTCAAAGAACTGTTAATGAAACATGCTATCCACCTCCTGATCAACAAGAGAAGTAATCAGAGTATAGATTGAAAAAAGAATTTTGGATAACTAAATCTGAGAATTTATTTTGCTTTAACCCTGCTTATTTGTTTTTGTTTTCCAAAAGAGAGAAGGTAGGATGAAAAAAATTGATTTTTGTTAATTGAAAAAAAAAAAAGTCTGGATTAGAGAGGGGGAAAGAAACAAATATAATCACACATAAATAATAAAAAATAATCCTGCTCTTTCTGGGTATCACTTATTTACATGTTACAAGAGAGCATGTACTCTTTCCTTTCCTATTTATATCACTAGCACTTAGAATAAGGCCTAAATATTAAATGTTTAATAAATACTTTTTCCATTCATTCAATATGGAAAGCAAAAGGTGCTCAACAGTGAAGTAGCCAAATTAATCCCTCTTTAGTTATAGTTGATCAATAAGAACATAAAATATGAAAACAGAATTTAAGATGTAGCATGCTAAAATCTTCAGAATACAGATCAATTGCTAAAATAAAGATTTATGTAGTAGAGTTAGAGGAACTTTAGTGATTATCCAGTGCAATTCTAACATGGTGTGGATGGACTACCTGAGACACAGAGAACTGAAATAAGCCAAGTTTGCATAGTCTGTTAGAAGAAAAAGTAAAGTTGAAACCTAGGTTTCCAGATTCTTAGTCCAGAACATTTCCAACTTTGTCACATAAATCATTAAAGTCTTCAGACTATCAAATGAAATAAGTAAAATTATTAAAATATAAAAGCTGATTCCCACAATTTAATGCTCGGAGACATCCTACAGATTTTCTGATCCAATTTCATTATTTTTAACATGCATATATTATTGCCCAGAGAGAGTGAAGTTATTTAGTCATTGTTGCACATTAATGAGATCTTAAACCCAGACAAAGCAAATATCAAATTTTTAATCTTTCAATATAAGGATTCTTGAAGAAACATAGCAAAATTTAAAGATATCTGCTCTTAGAGTACAGAATTCTCGTTTCAAGGCCTGATTCTGCCACTCCCCAATAATGTGAATATGGACAAAAAGTCAATTCTTCTCTATAGACCTTAGTTTATTCAACTATAAAGTAAAGGAGATAGTGAGTTTAGAATAGATGTTCCCCATGGATCTTGGTCCTTTATTTAACTTTAATAAGCCTATCTTATTTCATGGGGGGAAAGTATACAGCATGGGGAAAGGGTAAAAACCCACTCCATAACTTCAGATTTGTTGATTGTCAGTTTATGCTACTAGGATCATAGCAACATTGGCCAACAAAATACTGGAACCACCAAATGGAAAAGGAGTTTAGAAAAGGGAGATTAAGCTACAAGTTGAATGGAAGTACAAAACATCTCTGTTCAATGATTTGGATTTGTCATTAACTATTCCATGGTGGCTCAAGAGGTCAGAGAACCATTTCCTGAATTCTATTTAGAATAACAGAAGGCAGGAGGATTTGCCCAATAGGAGGTCAATAGGAAAAGAAAGAAGAGCTAAGAGAAGGAAGAAAGCTGTAAAAAATTCTAACTGGTGAGCACTACTGTCTTTTTACCCAGGTTACTTATACCTTCAGAATCCAATTCTTAAAGTGCAACAAGAAAATTGGATTTACACATATATATTGTATTAAGGTTATACTATAACAAATTTAATATGTATGGGATTGCCTGTCATCTAGGGGAGGGAGTAGAGGGAGAAAGGGGAAAATTTGGAAAAATGAATATAAAGGATAATGTTATAAAAAAAATTACTCATGCATATGTACTGTCAAAAATTTTTTTTATAATTATAAGATTAATAAAAAAATTCTAATTGGGAATTTCAAGTCCCTACCAACTAGTCCCCATCAGTTTAAGACGGACTGTTGACCTCAACTATTAGCTAGTTTTGAATAAAGCTGACCAAAAAAAATTGTCTTTATATAATTCAAATATTTCTATCTCTAGTAGGAATGCACATATAATGTTATTTTTCCCTTTTGATTATTATGAACTCCATAACTACAAAAGAATCACATTTCATTATATAAATATCAGAAAAAAGGGGGTTGTACTTAACTGTGAATTTCTACCATTTACAGCTAAGGACATTTCTTTTACACATTTAAATTTTAAATGAAATTTCCAATACTACCTCAGTTTTCTGGTGTTCCTTTTTGAACTGTTTTTTGATCCCTTATATTTACTTTTAAAATAAGTCACTGATTTCCTTTCTTTCATCATCTTTTTGAAGATTTAATTACTTTTTAGCAGTACTATCATTATTCTTCCAGTTGACCTAAGCTCTCACAACCTCAAAAGAAAAAAAAAAAAAAAAAAAAAAAAGCTTTTTCATGGAACAAATAGTTATAATCATGCAAAACAAATCCATACTTTGCCTATGTCTGGAAATGTACTCATTCTTTATATTTAGTCCATCAACTCTCCACCAAGAAGCAGGAGATATGCTTCATCACAAATGTCCTGGGGTGATATTACATTGATCATAGTACTTAAATTTCTCAGTTATTTTCTTTTATAACAGGGATTGGAAAACTGTAGACCTTGTGCCATACAAAATCAAGTGATGAGTTGCATTTCACCGTGGGCTGTAGTTTGTCAGTTCTTGCTTTAGAATATTATACTCACAAAAATTGTTTTTCTGGTTCTGTTCACTTCAATCTGAATAATTTCATACAAATCTTCCCAGACTTTTCTGAATTAATCTTTTTAACCCTTTTCTTATAATCTATTACATCCATATACCCTAATTTGTTCAGCCATTATGTATTTGGATGAACACCTCCTTTGTTTCCATTTCTTTACTACAACAAAAATGTTGCTATAAACATTTTTTAAATGTATAGGTCCTTTTTTTTTCTTTCTTTTTCTTTTTTTTTTTTTTGGAATATGTGTATAGTAATGATATTGTTGCATAGAAAAGTATGCATGGTTCAGTGATTTTAGATCTAATGACAAATTGCTTTCTAAAATGATTGGACCTCTTCATAGTTTCACAAAGAATGCATCAATGTCTATCCTTATAATCCCAGAGGCCCCATAATGAACCATTTCCTCCTTGTTCATCTTTTCCCATCTGATGAATGTCAGATGAACCCCCAATAGTTGTTTTAACTTACGTGTCTCTAATTATTAGAGATATGACATGTTTTTTCTTATTCTCATTAATAGCTTATCTTTCTTCTTTTACTTACTACCTATTTATATACTTTTAACATTTATTAATTAGGTAATTCCTCTTGTACCTTTATCAAAGAAATTTCTTATGATTTTTCAAGTTAATTGTTCTCCTTATTTTAATAGCATTGTTTTATATGCATAGAAATATTTCAATTTTATGTAATAAAAATATCTATTTAATTTTTTGAATCCTTTCTATTTTTGAATGATCAAGAATGTCTTTTATTTATTCTAATCAAAGTTATCTTCCTTTCTGCTCCTCTAATTTGTTTATGTAATATTTTATAGTTGGGTCAGCCTTTTGGAGTTTGCTCTGGTACATGATATGAGAAGATGATCTAATTTATATCACATTACTTTTCAATTTTCCCAGAAGGCTTTGTGGTTTTCAAATAGTCACTTCTTAGGGGAAACATTTTAGAAAAATGTTGTGTTTGGTTCTTGTTATTTTTTCACTGATTAATTTAATATTTTAAAATTGGGCCAAATTGTTTTTGATGATTATTATTTTGTAAAATGGTTTGAGATCTGGTATTACTAGCCCCATGACCTTTTCACTTTTTCCATTATTTACCTTGAAATTAATTACATCTTGTTCCTCCAGATGAATTTTGTTATTTCTTGGACAATTTGGTATAGGACTGAATTTTAAAATTAATTTATGTAGTATTGTGATGTTTATTATATTAATATGGTTTAACCATGAACAATTTAAATAATCTAATTATTTAATTTTGTCTTTATTTTTGCAAATGTGTTGTGTAGTTCTATTCATTCACATCCTCAGTATCTTGGTAATTGAACTCCCAAATATTGCATCTATTCTGTAGTTATTTTGTTGCATGCCCTATTCATTAATCTTTTCTTTCTCTGTTTTATTCAGGTAAACCCATAGAGATATAAAATTTCCCCTAAGAACTGTTTTGGCTGCATCCCATAAATTTTGGTATGTTTTCACATTATTGTCATTCTCTGGAATGAAGTTATCTATTATTTCTATGATTTGTTGTTTTACTTACTCATTCTTTAGGATTAGATTATTTATTTTCCAATTAATTTTTATCTATTTTCCCATAGCCCTTTATTACATGTAATTTTTATTGTATCATGATCTTAAAAGGACACATTTACTATTTCTGCCTTGCTGCATTTGATTGTGAGGTTTTAATGTACTAATACATGGTCAATTTTTGTGTAGGTTCTATGTACTACTGAGAGAAAAGTATATTCCTTTCTGTCCACATTCAATTTTTGCCAAAAGTCTATCATCTCTAACTTCTCTAAAATTCTATTTACCTCTTAAACTTCTTTCTTATTTATTTTGTGGTTCTATTTAACTAGTTCTGATAGAGGACGGTTGAAATATCCTGCTTATCCTGTTTATTTCTTCTTGCAACTCTCTTAACGTCTCTGAAATGTGGATGCTATATTATTTGGTGCATACATGTTTAGTAGTGATATTACATCATTATCTTGCCACTCTTTAGCAAGATATAGTACCCCCTCCATGTCTCTTTTAATTTTATCTATTTTTGGTTTTGGTTGATCTGAGATAAGGATCATTACCTCTCCTTTTTTTTTTTTTTTTTTTTTTTTTTAACTTTCAGCTGAAGCATAACAGATCCTCCTCCAGAATTTTACCTTTACTCTTCATGTATCTCTGATTCAAATGTGTTTCTTGTAAACAACATATTGTAGGATTCTGGCTTTTAATTCAATTTGTTATTTGCTTCCATTTTATGGGAGAGTTCATCCCATTTACATTTACATTTAAAATGAGTAACTATATATTTCCTACCATCTTATTTTCTCAAGTTATACTTTTCTCTCTCCTTTCCCTCTTTCCCTCCTCACAGTGTTTTGCTTCCGACCATGACTTCCCTCAATATGCCCTCTCTTTCTTCAGCCCTTCCCCTCTTTCTTAGCCTTTTCCCCTTTTACTTCTGCCTCCTATTAGCTTTCCCCTTTCCTTTTACCTTTTTCCTTCTACTTCCTTATAAAGTAAGTCAAGTTTCTACGTTAAACTAAGTACAATATTCCCTATTTAAGCCAAATCCTATGAGACTAAGATTCAAACTATGCCCATCCCCCTCCCTTCTTTCCCTCATCTGTAATAGGTCTTTTTTTTTTTGCCTCTTTATGTGTTGTAATTTACCCATTTTACCTCATTTTTCCTTTTCTTCCACTACAATCTCCTTTTCACTCCTATTTCTTCTTTATATCATCACATTAAAGTCAATTTATACCTTCACTTTCTAATTATACTCCCAACAAACATACAATTTTTAGGAGTTACACATATCATCTTCCCATGTAAGGACGTAAACATTTTAACCTTTAAAAATAGTTTTTCTCTTCCCTTTTTACCTTCTTATGATTCTCTTGAGTTCTGTATTTAAAGATCAACTTTTCTGTTTAGCTCTGCTCTTTTCATCAAAAATAATTGAAAATCTCCTATTTCATTGAATGTCCATCTTCTTATCTTTTAATTATATCTAATTTTACTATTTTCTGTCCAAAACCAGAAGTGCTGCTTAAAAAAAAAAAAGTACCATAAGTATGATTTCTCTAGCTCCTCAAATTAACACTGTATAAATCGTAACATTTCAAATTGTTGGATTCTTCTTTCTAATCCATTTTGCTCCCCTCTTTCATTTTTTAGGTGAATTCATCTTATGCATGTTCATATGCATGACCATCCTAAGATGGTCAATTATGTATTTCCCTCCATTATAATATGTTCATATTTGTTCTTCTTTACAAAAAACGAGAAGGTAGAGAAAGAGAAAAAGAAAGAATTGAATTGAATGGGTATGATCCTATTCTTTTATCTTTTCTTTCTTGATTAAGTCCAGACCTCTATCTGTTAATCTTACAGTTTATCTCTTTAGATTACTTTCTAAGATCAACTCTCCAAAACTGAAGTTTTTTTCATGACTATTTCCTCTTCAACTCTATCTGTCTGTCTCTCCTCTCCCTCTCTCCCTCCCTCTCTCTCTCTCTCTCTCTCTCTCTCTCTCTCTCTCTCTCTCTCCCTCTGTGTGTGTGTGTGTGTCTGTGTCTCTCTCTCTCTCTCTCTGTGTCTCTCTCTCTTTCTCATCTCCTTTCCCCTATTTCCTTATCCTACCCTGTTTCATTTTTGAGCTTGATTTTTTTGTCTTACCTCTTTCTTTTTTTTTTTAATAAAACCTTTTATTTTCAAAACATATACATGCATAATTTTTCAACATTGACCCTTGCAAAACCTTGTGTTGCAATTTCTGCCCCTTACCCTTACCCTTTCCCAGAAGGCAAATAATCCAATATATATTAAACATGGTAAATATATATATTAAATTCAATATGTGCATACATATTTATATAATTATATAGGTGCACAAGAAAAGTAAGATAAAAAAGGGAAAAATGAGAAAAAATGCAAACAACAACAAAAAGCATGAAAATGTTGTATTGTGATCCATACTCAATTCCCACAATCCTCTCTCTGGGTGTAGAAAGCTCTTTTCATCACAAGATCATTGGAACTGGCCTGAAGAGGATGATAGATTTTAAATTTTTGTATGTTTTTGTTTTATTGTCTTCTCTGTGTTCTTGATGCCAATGACTGCTGATTTGAATAGTTAGGCTGATATGAGACCCTATCTTTTGCTTCAACCTTTGTCTTTATTCTCTTAGTATTCCCCTGTATTATCTAATCTTGTCTGTTCTTTGTCTTTGCCTTAAATTATCCCCAATTAAGAGTTGTTTTTAACCTTTCATGTGGCCCTAGTGGACCATAATAGGAGATCACTTTGGTCCTGGGACTCTTATACCATTTCCTATAACCTCAATTGATTGTATGTAGGTACTGAGTTGGGTACTGTGGGTCCCAGTTCCTGGAGGCATGCACACAACTAGGCTTTATCTCCCTATGCAGTGACCTATAGGAACTGGTTCTATATCCTTCTTCTGTTCTGATAGGATAGAGTCAAGATCTAGCTTCAGGTCTCTGATAAATGGAATTTGTTCTGGCTGCCTTCTGCAAAGCACTGGCTGGCTATAGTTCCATATGTGGAAATTCACACAGGTTTTCTTGGCTTGGCTCTTTCCACCTCCTTAGACTTCCACATTCATCTGCACTCTCATTGGCTTCCCTTGTGCAGCTCCATACTAATCTTTTTGGGGTTCTGGACTAGATGAGGGCAAATATTGCTATGTATTTTGTTTTGTTTTGTCTTTTGGGTTCCTTTCAGATATAGTCTGGCTATTGTTCCTCTTTTATGCCATTATCTTAACCATGAATCAATACAATAATTATCCAGTATTGTAATATCACCTATCCAGTTTTAAATGTTGATGTGATACTAGACTTTACTTAATTGCCATCTCTTTAAAGAGATTTTTCCTGAATTGTTAGTGTCATCCCACTATATTTTGTATTTATTGTAAATTTTGGTGAAGGCTGGATTAGTGAATAAAGACACTTGAACCAGGGAGACATTCACAATGCTTTTGTAACGTTAGGTGATGATGATTTTCATGATCTTATCTTCCCAGTAGAATGTAATCTGCTTAAGGGTAGAAATGAATTAATTTTTTTCCTTTAAATACCAAGTACCTAACAGTGCTTGGCATATAATAGGTCATTAATAAATGTTTGATGAATTTAAGTGAATCAAAATAGTGACACAGATAAATTTTCCAGAAGGTTTACCAGCAGCTGAAGAACCCCAATTTCATGAGAAGCAAGCACTGCTGCCAGCCAGGCCAGACTTCCCTTTCTTTGTGGCCAACTGAAAATCCCTATGTAAAAAGTGTTGCACAGGCCATACTCCTTCCTGTGAACTCAGCTGTTATGTGAAAGACAAAGTCCACCTTCAGATCGAAGGGAGTTTGCAGCTAAAGGGTGAGTGTGTAAAATGGAAAAAAAAAATTGAATGTTCTCTTGATGAATAAAACAGTATGATCATTTGCCTGTGGAACCCATCAAATTTTCCTCCATTTATGGTTTGTGCTGGGGCTACATCTCTGGGAGGGAAGTCAAGCAAGTCACATTCAGCTTTTCTTTTAGGGGCTGGTATTTCTTTGCTCTTTCAATATGTCTCATTTACACCACTTCCACTGCCATACTTGAATCTCCCATCACCTCTTGCCTTTTATAATTGCACTCTGATTGGTCAGTGTCTGGCACATGCTTAATAAATATAAGTGAATTAATTAATAGATCAATCTCCCTATCTCAAATACCTTTATATTCTAGTTCTTCCTCCACTAAGATATTCAAGTGATTTTGTTCTAAAGTATAAGTTTTACCATGGAAACCCTCCTTTCCTCCATTCAATAGACACTAGTAGCTCCCTATTACCTCCAGGATCAAATATAAAGCCCACCCATTGTTTGGCTCTTAAAGCTTTTTATAACTTGTCCCTTTCCTATTTTTATACTCTTTTTTACAGCCTTCATACGTTCCCTGTACATGTCACTCCATTTCCTGACTACATTTTATTTGTCTGTTCCTCATGTCTGGAATTTCCTCAACTTCCTCTTTTCTGCCTCTGGGCTTCCTGACTTCCATAAAGCTTCAATTCAAATCCTACTTTCTGTAAGAAGTCTTTTCTGGGCTCCTTAAAGCTAGTGCCTTACCTCTGCAATTACCTCAAATTTATCTTGTTTATATCTCATTTATCCATAATTGTTTGCATGTCTTCTCCCACATTAGATTATAGGAGGTTCTTTGAGCCTATAGACAATTTTTGCCTTCCTTGTATCCCCAGGGCTTAGCACAATGATGGGCGCATAGTAAACACTTAATATATGCCAATTAATTTGACTTGAGTTTTTCATACCTTCTATCACCACTGTTCTTATTTGTAACTGCCAACCAGCCTGCTCCCTCTGAACAAGGATTTGGAAAAATCAGATGCCTACTAACTATTCTTTGTTGAATTTTTTCTTTCCCTAGTGAAGCAGATTTGGGAATGGATTATAACCTGGGATGTTGAAGGAAGGCAGAAAATTCAGGGAGGGAAAAGAGGTTGGTTGGTTTTATCTTCTTGCTCTGATGGAGAAATTGCCAGGGGCAGGTACCATATGTCACAACCTCTAACCTATTCCAGTCATGTTCCTAGACTGTCCAGCTGTTCTAGTCATAATTATTGAAACTAAGTCCCAGGGAACTTTGTGGTTTTGGAAATACTCTGGTCTCTTTAGATCTTTACTACTGTTGTTATAGCTGATTAGGACCCTGGCAGCCTTCTGTTGGTCTCTTGAAAACTGTTGTAATTCTCATTCATCATGGAGATGGGCCAGCTGCTTGAGAGCCTGGCTTCAGGAAGGCAGGGCTCTTTTGGGGAGAGCTGTTCATTGCTGGTTCTGACCTTGGTGAGCCTAGATATCAAAGCCAAAGGTATTGACAATTCTCACAAGTACCACATCCAGTGGTGTATAAAACAATACTTTCCTTTTCAAAACAGAATGATCTATTTTCATTTTGTGTCCTTGATCCATAATCCAAATTGTTTGTCTATATTGTGTTCTAAATCTGTGGATGAAAGGAGGAACCTATCTGTCATTTTCTATTTGTACCCCAGCATATTGTCATGAACAATCATTTTCTGAAGATTTTATAAGGAGAACGTCCTGCAATGTGTTTTAAATATTCAAATGCATTCCTGTCTCAAAAGTTAGTTTATCTATATCAGGACAAGTGTACATCATTTGACTGAAATAGACTTAGTCAGAAGTTCATATATTTAGAATTGTAAGGAATCTCAGGGACTGTCTGGTATAACCTCATTTTACAGATGAGGAAACTGAGACTCAGAGAGTCTAAGTAACTTGGTCACACATGTAGCATCAGAGCCAGGATATGAACGCAGGTGCTGTCACTCCAAAATTATCACTCTTTATTATTTTCATGTCATCTGATTCAATCCTCTTATTGTACAGATAAGGAAATGGAAATCCAGACTAGTGAAGTAATTTGTTTCCGCTCACACAGGTGACAGAGTCAGTATTAGAATTCAGAACTTCTACATAATAACCGTTATGAAAGCTTTGTATATAAGGCTTGAGGATGGATACAATTCTTCAGGAACTAGAATTGCAGGAAGCTCATTGAGGGTAGAGAATATTTTTATGGATTTTTTTGGTCTTTGTCTTACAGATACCTTAGATGAATTATAAATGGGGACATTATTCTTTCTTTTTCAATTCCTTTTAGATATTTTTGTCATTTTGGATTGGTCTAGGTTCAATCTTATATGAGCTTTTCCTCCTTTTACCTCAGTTTTCTGGTATACATGTATGTATATAATATAAGGATAGGGCTAGGCAGTTTCTAAGGATTGCTTAGTTCTTAAATGCATTAAAATATGATTGATAAAACCTTCTTTCTATGGTACCCAGCTATGTTGCTACACTTTCTATGTTGCTGTCCTGAGCAATTCAAGAAATGGTTAAAAAAAAAGAATCATACTACCTTTAGTCAAAACTGACTTGGGGAGGGAAAGACAGAAAGATGTATTTTTTATATTGTGCTAAAATAACTACTTGGAATGATTTACAAAATTTTATATTTAGCTTGAACTTACATTGAGACAGCAATATTGTTACCCTCCTCCATTAAGAATTCAATTCAGTTCAATTAATCAAATACACTTATTGAACACCTAGAGTTCTAAGTCTCAGATACCACCATCAATCAAGTAATCATTCAACAAGCATTTATTAAACACCTGCTAAATGCAAGGCATCATGCAAGGCACTGGGAAAATAAAGAAGAAGAATGAAATAATCCCTATGCTTATGCATATATTATAATGAGGGAGATCAAAAACATATACATAAACATGAAATGAATAAATAAAAATATATGTAGCCAAGATGGTTGAGAAGATACACGCAAATTTCTAAGCTCCCTTCTTCCCTCAATATCAACTAGTTAAATCAGCCTCAAAAATAATGCTAGACTGATAAAAACCACAAGGTTTAGAAGCACAACTTATCAGACGAAGAGAATCTGGAATTTTGACATAAAAGGACGATTCCAAGGGGAGGAAAAAAAAAGACTGGCACAGACAGAGTTGGACTAGGGGTTAGCACACTGTTCCAAACAGGCTGGGGAGAACTCTGGGATCAGAGAAGCCACTGAGATAGAGGAATCTGGCATAGGCTGATAGCTCTACTCTGCTTGTAAAACAGCACATCAGAAGAGAAATCAAAGCCACTTTAAAACAAAAAAGCCAGAAAATATAATCACCCCAATACCAATCTCAGCACAGCTGTGCAGCCACCTGCTTCTATCCAGGGCTTTTCCTTGGGGCAGTTAAGAACCTGAACAGCGGGGGACACAGCCTGGGGAAGCCTCTAATCCACATAGTGTGGGGCTCAGCCTGAGGCAGTGGAATTCTCCCAGTAATGAAACTCCAGCAACAGCGGAACACCCACAGCAGTGGAACACCTGCAACAGCGACTGTGCTTTCTGGGTAGAGACTTCCAGTTTGAGTGCAGGGGCTTTTCGAGTCAGCTGCTAATACCCACGGCCCCACAGGAGGCTTTGGCTGGGGTTTGTGATGTTTTCACTGTTCAGCCTCAAACCTCAGGGCAGTTTCTAGGCCACACAGCGGGGGTCCTTCACTGGGCTCCTCGCAAGGCAGCTGTGCTAACCACCTCTGAGTCATTTCCGGGGGGAGGGGAGGTTCTGATAAAGGCCTCATTTCCAAAATATATAGAGAACTGACTCTAATTTATAAGAAATCAACTCATCCTCCAATTGATAAATGATCAAAGGATATGAACAGACAATTTTCAGATGATGAAGTTGAAACTATATCCACTCATATGAAAGAGTGTTCCAAATCACTACAGATCAGAGAAATGCAAATTAAGACAACTCTGAGATACCACTACACACCTGTCAGATTGGCTAAGATGACAGGAAAAGATAATGATGAATATTGGAAGGGATGTGGGAAAACTGGGACACTAATACATTGTTGGTGGAGTTGTGAAAGAATCCAACCATTCTGGAGAGCAATTTGGAACTATGCCCAAAAAGTTATCAAATTGTGCATACCCTTTGATCTGGCAGTGCTACTACTGGGCTTATATCCCAAAGAAATACTAAAGAGCGGAAAGGGACCTGTATGTGCCAAAATGTTTGTGGCAGCTCTTTTTGTAGTGGCTAGAAACTGGAAATTGAATGGATGTCCATCAATTGGAGAATGGTTGGGTAAATTGTGGTTTATGAATGTTATGGAATATTATTGCTCTGTAAGAAATGACCAGCAAGATGAATACAGAGAGGTTTGGAGAGACTTGCATGAACTGATGCTGATTGAAATGAGCAGAACCAGGAGATCACTATAAACTTCAACAACAATACTGTATGAAGATATATTCTGATGGAAGTGGATATCTTCAACATAAAGAAGATCCAATCCACTTCCAGTTGATCAATGATGGACAGAAACAGCTACACCCAGACAAGGAACACTGGGAATTGAATGTAAACTGTTAGCACTACTGTCTTTCTACCCAGGTTACTTATACCTTCGGAATCCAATTCTTACCATGCAATAAGAAAATTGGATTTACACACATATATTGTATCTAGGTTATACTGTAACACATTTAATATGTATGGGATTGCCTGTCATCTAGGGGAGGGAGTAGAGGGTGAGAGGGGAAAATTTGGAAAAATGAATACAAGGGATAATGTTGTAAAAAAAATCATGCACATGTATTGTCAAAAAAATTATAATTATAAAATTAATGAAATATATATATATATATATATAAACTAAGAAGTTGTAACTCCTGCCCCAAACCCATTGGTATAGGAATCCTTTAATGATGGAGATGAAGGCTCCAACCTACATTTGGGCAGATCTAGGATGGAGTCAGTAAGAAGAAATAGTTTAATTTCTCATTGTAGAACTGGTATTAGATGGATTAGATAGAACCAAGGTTCCTCTTTCCCATCAAATGATAAAGTGATTAAAAGTCAGTTTGAACACAGTCATATTCCCAACATAAAAATATTGAAGGGAGAAGATTGATATCTATCCCAGTACTCCTTTTCTTTGAGGAGAACAAAGTGGTAGCTTCTGACTTCAACCACCTGCTTTCCTTCCTGATAGGAATATAAATTCTCCTTGAAGAAGGATGGGGGAGAGGAGGTTAGAACTGCCTTTTCTGGCTCCTCTTCAGCCACATAAGGCAATACACTCACCCTACATGTAAATCTTATTCTACATGTAGGTTCCCTCTTTAATTACAAAGAGAGAGCACTCGCAATTAGGGGATCAGGAAAGGCTTCATGCCGAAGATATTTCCTAAACTACATCTTAAAAGAAAAGAGGGATTTTCTAATGCAGAAACAAGGAGAAAGTACATTCAAGTATGTGGGACTATTCCAGCCAAAGACAGGAGTTAGATGATATAATGTCATGTCTGAAGAACAGAGAAAAGGCCAATTTGGTTAGATTGTAGAATGGAAGAAAAGTAGGATGGAAAGATAGGTTGAGGACAGGTGATGAAGAATTTTAAAAGTTAAATGGAGGAATTTATATTTTAATCTAAAGGCAATAAGAATTGGAGCTGATCAAGTAGGGGAATGACATGGTCAGACCTTTACTTAAGGGAAATTATTTTGGCATTGGTATGTTCAATGCACTGAAACAGTGAAAAACTTGAGACAAAGATACTAATTCTGAGACTTCTGTAATAATGTAGATAATAGATAAGAGCTAGAACTAAGGTGGTGGCTCCATGATTGGAGAAAAGTAGGATGCAAGAGATGTTGTGGAACTCTATTTTTTTTTATTTAGAATTTTTTTCACAGTATATATGCATGAGTAATTTTTTATAATATTATACCTTGTATTCATTTTTCCAAATTATCCCCCCCTCCCTCTACTCCTTCCCCCCGATGACAGGCAATCCCATACATTTTACATTTGTTACAATAAAACCTAGATACAATATATGTGTGTAAATACCATTTTCTTGTTGCACATTAAGTATTAGATTCCGAAGGTATAAGAAACCTGGGTAGATAGACAGTAGTGCTAACAATTTACATTCACTTCCCAGTGTTCCTTCTCTGGGTGTAGTTATTTCTGTCCATCATTGATCAACTGGAAGTGAGTTGGATCTTCTTTATGTTGAAGATATCTACTTCCATCAGAATATATCTTCATACAGCATTGAAGTGTACAGCGATCTTCTGGTTCTATTCATTTCACTCAGCATCAGTTGATGTAAGTCTCTCCATGCCTCTCTGTATTCCTACTGCTGGTCATTTCTTACAGAGCAATAGTATTCCATAACCTTCATATACCATAATTTACCCAACCATTCTCCAATTGATGGGCATCCATTCAACTTCCAGTTTCTAGCTACAACAAAAAGAGCTGCCACAAACATTTTGGCACATACAGGTCCCTTTCCCTTCCTTAGTATTTCTTTGGGATATAAGCCCAGTAGTAGTACGGCTGGGTCATAGGGTATGCACAGTTTGATAACTTTTTGGGCATAGTTCCAGATTGCTCTCCAGAATGGCTGGATTCTTTCACAACTCCACCAACAATGTATCAGTGTCCCAGTTTTCCCACATCCCCTCCAACATTCATCATTATTTGTTCCTGTCTGACAGGTGTATAGTGGTATCTCAGAGTTGTCTTAATTTGCATTTCTCTTATCAGTAGTGATTTGGAACACTCTTTCATATGAGTGGATATAGTTTCAATTTCATCTGTTGTGGAACTCTAAATAGTAAGACTGGAAAACTTCTTACATGTGTGAGGTAAGGGAAATTGAATAGTGAAGTACAAAGCTGAGATTACAAACTTGGGATACTGGTGCCTTTTACAGAAATATGGGCATTTAATTGGAAGAGAAAATGTAGGAGAACAAAAGAGGATCTGCAAGATAAGAACCATGGGGTACACCTAGGTAAAGGCATGATTTGCATAATGAACCATCAAAGAAGAATGAGAAGATATCAACATGAAGAAGTGATCAAAAGAAGAATCAGAAGACAGTTGTGTTGTGAAAATCTAGAAGAAAAAAATGTATCTAGGAGAGCAGAGTAGACAAAAGTGTCAAATGTAGGAAATAGGATGAGAGGGATGAGGGCTGAGCAAAAATCACTAGATTTGGCAATTAAGTATTGGTAACTATGGAGAGAGCAGTTGCAGTTAAGTCTGAAAGATTTTCTTAAAAGTCTCTCTTAAAAAGAATTTCCCTCTCCTCTGGAATGCCTCTTCCATATTTTGAATCATCTCTTTCAAGCTAGAAAAGCTTATTTTTTTTAATGATTTCTGCATCAAGGATAGGAAAGAAATCAGAAACTTGAAAAGACCCCTTTTCTTCTCATATGTTCCATGAGATGCTCTGATCCTGGTTGCCCTAA
Source organism: Sminthopsis crassicaudata (assembly GCF_048593235.1). NCBI lineage: Eukaryota > Metazoa > Chordata > Mammalia > Dasyuromorphia > Dasyuridae > Sminthopsis > Sminthopsis crassicaudata. Next base: position 475,942,181 of record NC_133618.1, read on the forward strand.
CCAGGTCCTAGCTAAGTAATCTGCTCTGACTATGGAGCAGTTTTGAATTACATGAAAGTTAGACCTAGTAGTACTAAACCAACATTAATTTTTCTCCTCTTTCATAGCTAATCACATCCAAGATTACTTGATGACATTTCTGATTGTGTCTTTTCTGTGTATGTATTGATAAATAAGAATTGTCTAATTCAGACAATGAGATGGACCCAGAATTCAACAGGAAGAAGAAAGCTGACTAGATCAGCTTTGGAAATTGAAAAGTTTCTTTAGTCACACAAAATATCTCCTAGAATCAGAGCCCCATCTTTTTAAGATCAATATTTTACATGTGATATTTGGGGACTGAAAGTCATGGAACAGAGCAGTGTCATGAATTTAAAACTGTAATCCCAAAGGGCTGTGAAAAAAATATAATGATCATGAACTTATAACCAACCTTCAAATAAGTAGACTAGATGATGTCACCAAAGAAATGTGCAGAAAAAAATAAAGATGAGTTAGTCATTTAATAAGAATGAACGAGGCTAATTAGACAGTCTAAGTATTCTGCTGGTGTCCTCATGAAATAGAAAGGGAGGGAAAGGCCTTCAATACATCTCTCAGGGAAAATTTAAGGGAGAACACAGACAACAATCTTGTAGGATAAATAATTGTGGATGGGATGGGTTATGCATAATTGGAACAAACATTAAGTATGATAACATCACAATCACTGAAATATTTGAATATTTCTTTTCACATTGACTGATTTATTTAATTCTTCCAGGAAGCATTTTGGGTCTTTAACATCTCTCAAAATATCCCTTTCTCTACATTTAGACAGCTACCACTGTAATTCAGTACCTTATCAATTCTTACTTAGACTATGGCAATTGCCTACTATGTTATCTTTCTCAAGTTATTTCCCATTCCAATCCATCTTCCACTACACATCTGATCATGTCACTCCATTCAATAAATTCTAGTGATTTTCTAACAATTGTAGGACAAAAGAGTAGTTACAACTGGCATTTAAATTTCTTAACCTAGAGGTACCCTATCTCACACACACACACATACACACACACACACACACACACACACACACACACACACACACACACAGAGTTTGTTGTAGAAACACATTTAAATCCACAAGGAAATAGGGACCAGGGAAAGGGAAAAGGAGACAAGTAAAGGATAGTAGTAAAAGGATAATATGACTAAAGGATTAGTCATAAGCTAAAGATTCTCTAAGGATAAAGGGAGATTAGGAAGAGGGTTTTAAAAGAAAAGTTGAAAGAGAAAAAAGCTGTTATTAGGCTCTTTTTGAGGCAAGGAAAAGAGGGTCAGTGAAGCAGAAACTAATTACATCAACATGACCATTGGTGCTAAGCACATTCTTATCATGTGATTTCTTTCTTCTTTGTAAAGAAGAGAGAAGGAGTAAAGAAAGGAAAAGTATAAGTTGATTGAGTGGAAGAAAATACATAATTAATTATCATAAATGTGAATGGGATAAACTTACCCATCAAATAGAAGAGAGCAGAATTTATTAGCTAGTAGAATCTAATAATATATATTTTTACAACAACACACTTGAAATATAAAGATTCACAGAGAGTTAAAATAGAGGGCTAGTACAAAATCTAAAATCATTAAACAAAATGACATTTATTTTTTAAAATAGCAAGAAAACTGGGAAAATTTCTATGAAGTAAGCAGTCACAATTACAATTTATGCATTAACATGTTATTTTTAATTAAAGCTTTTTATTTACAAAGAACATGCATGAGTAATTTTTCCAACACTGACTCTTGATATTTTGTTCCATATTTTCCCCTCTTTCCCCCCATCCCCTTCCCTAGCTGGCAGGTGGTCCAATATATGTTAAATATGCTGAAATATGCATTAGATCCTATACATACATATATATATATATATATATACATATATTTATACAGTCATCTTGATGCACAAGAAAAATCATTCTTTATGTGTAGATCATGAGCTCATTTCGACCTTATGTTGGTATACAATGTTAGATGTGGGTTTATGCCTACTTTCTACCATATTAGTTTCCATTTTCCCCAGCAATTTTTGTCAAATAGTGAATTTTTATCCCAAAAGTTGGGCTTTTGGGTTTGTCAAATATTACATTTTTATAGTTATTGGCTATTTTGTTCTGTGAACCTAACTTATTCCACTGATCAACTTCTCTATTTTTTTAGCCAGTACCAAATGGTTTTGATGACCACTACTTTATAATATAGTTTTAGATCTGGTACAGCTAGGCCACCTTCATTTGCTTTTCTTTTCATTAATTGCTTTGAAATTCTAATAGCTTTTTAGTTGATTCTCTAGGGTTCTCTAAATATACCATTATATCATCTGCAAAGACTGATAATATGGTTCCCTCATTACCTACTCTAATTTCTTTAATCTCTTTTTCTTCTCTTCTTGCCAAGATTAACATATCTAATACAATATTGAATAGTAATGGTGATAGGGCAATCTTGTTTCATCCCTGATTGTGTTGGGAATGGTTCCAACTTATCCCTATTACATATGATGGTTTTAAATAGTTGCTATACTCTATTTTAAGGAAGAGTCCATTTATTTCTATAGTCTTCAGTGTTTTTAATAGGAATGGGTATTGGATTTTATCAAATGCTTTTTCTGCACATCTATTGAGATAATCTTATGGTTTTTGTTAATTTGGTTATTGATATAGTCAATTATGTTAATAAGTTTCCTAATATTGAATGAGCCCTGCATTCCTGGTATAAATTCTACTTGGTCATGATATATTATCCTGGGGATGATTTTTTTGTAATCTATCTGCTAATATTTTATTTAAGATTTTTGCATCAATATTCATTAGGGAGATTGATCTATAATTTTCTTTCTCTGTTTTCAACCTACCTGGTTTAGGTATCAGTACCATGTCTGTGTCATAAAAGGAATTTGATAGGAATCCTTCATTCCATATTTTTTCAAATAGTTTACATGGTATTGGAGTTAAGTTTTCTTTAAATGCTTGGTAGATTCACATATAAATCAATCTGATCCTAGAGATTTTTTTTCTTAGGGAGCTGATTAATAGCTTGTTCTATTTTTTTTCTAAAATAGGACTATTTAAATATTTTTTCTTCTTCTATTAATCTGGGAAATCTATATTTTTGTAGGTATTCCTCCATTTCATTTAGGTTGTCAAATTTATTGGCATAAAGTTGGGCAAAGTAATTCCTGATAATTTCCTTAGTTTCCTCTTCATTGGTGGATAGTTCTCTCTTTTCGTTTTTGAGACTAACAATTTGATTTGCCTCTTTCCTTTTTGCTAATCAAATTAACTAAAGGCTTATTTTGTTGTTTTTTTCATAAAACAAACTTTTAGTTTTATTTATTAATTTAATAGCTTTTTTAGTTTCAATTTTATTGATCTCTTCTTTTATTTTTAGAATTTCAACTTTGGGGTTTTTTAATTTTTCTTTTTCTAGCTTTCTTAATTGGATGCCCAATTTATTGATCTTCTCTTTCTCTATTTTATGCAAGTAAGCCTCTAGAGATATAAATTTTCCCCTTATTACTGCTTTGGCTGCATCCCACAAATTTTGGAATGTTGTCTCATTATTATCATTCTCTTGGATGAAATTATTCATTGTGTCTATGATTTACTGTTTCACTCATTCATTCTCTAGGATGAGATTATTAATTTCAAATTTTTTGGTCTTTTCCCCTGGCCCTTGATTGAATGTAATTTTTATTGCATCGTGATCTGAAAAAAATACATTTACTATTTCTGCCTTTCTGCATTTGATTTTGAGGTTTTTATGTCCTAATATATGGTCAATTTTTGTATAGGTTCCATGATGAGAAGAAAGTGTATTCCTTTCTTTCTCCATTCATTTTTCTCCAAAGATCTATGATATCTAGTTTTTCTAATATTTATTTACTTCTTTAATTTCTTTCTTATTTATTTAGTGGTTTTATTTATCTAGTTCTGAGAGAACAAGGTTGAGGTCCCCCACTATTATAGAGTTATTGTCTTTTTTTTTTTTTTTTTTTTTTTTTTTTTTTGCAATTCTCTTAATTTCTCCTTTCAGAATTTAGATGCTATACTACTTGGTGCATATATGTTTAATATTGATATTGCTTCATTATCTATGGTACCCTTTAGCAAGATATAGTTTCCTTTCTTATCTCTTTTAATCAGATCAATTTTTGTTTTTGCTTGATCTGAGATGAAGATGGCTACCCCTGCTTTTTTTACTTCACTTGAAGCAGAATAGATTCTATTTCAGCCTTTTACCTTTACTCTGTGTGTATCATTCTGCTTTAAATGTGTTTTCTTGTAAACAACATATTGTAGGATCCTGGCTTTTAAATCCAGTCTGCTATCCACTTATGCTTTATGGGAGAGTTCACCCCATTTGCATTTACAGTTAAAACTACTAATTCTGTATTTCCTGCCATCTTATTAACCCCAAATTATATTTTTCTCTTTCCTTTTCCACTTTTTGTTCTCCCCGTATTTTACTTATGAGCACTCCTTGCCTCAAGCAGTCCTTCCCCTTTAAAGACACTCTCCTTTTCTTATACCTTTCCCCTACTATTTCCCTTCTATTTAGCCTACCCTACCCTTTTCTCCTTTCCTCTCCATTTTCTATAAGATGAGAGATGTTTCTCTGTGAAACCAAATATATCTAATATTCTTTCTTCAGGCTAAATCTGATGAGAATAAGAGTCACACAATATTCATCACCCTCCCTTCTTTCCCTCAATTAAAATGTCTTCTTTGCCTCTTCCTGAGATGTAATTTTTCTCATTTTACCTCCATTTCCCCCTTTTTCTGTTACAACCTCCTTTCCATATCTAGTTTCTTTTTTTGTATTATAACAGTAAAATCAAATTACACATGTACTCTCAATGTATACCTAAAACTGAAATACAGTTCTCAATAGTTTTTTTTCTTTTTACTTTTTTATGCTTCTCTTGAGTTCTGTATTTAATTGTCAATTTTTTGTTTAGCTCTGGTCTTTTCATCAAAAATAAATGGAATTCACCAGTTTCATTGAATGTCCATCTTGTTCCCTGAAAGAAAATATTCAATTTAGCAAGGCAATTTATTCTTGGCTGCATTCCAAGCTCTTTCGCCTTTTGGAATATAAGATTCCAGGCCCTTTGATCCTTTAAAGTGGAAACTGCTAGTTCCTAAGAAATCCTTATTTTGTGCTCCTCAGTATTTGAATTGTTTCTTTCTGTCTGCCTGTAATATTTTCCTTGATTTGATAGTTCCCAAATTTAGCCACAATATTCCTTGGAGCTTTAATTTTGGAGTCTCTTTTAGGAGGTATCTGGTGAATTCTTTCAATGGTCACTTTACCTTCTGTTTCTACAATATAAGAGTAGTTCTCTTTGATGATTTCCTGAAAGATACTGTCTAGGCTCTTTTTTTTTTCATCATATATTTCAGGTCCATTTGTTTAGTTCTGAATTTTAGTGAATTATTTTCTTCATTTACCTTTTTTTAAAATTTTTTTAATTTTTTTTTTTTAATTTTAATTTTATTTTATAATTATAACTTTTTTTTGACAGTACATATGCATGGGTAATTTTTTACAACATTATCCCTTGCACTTACTTCTATTCAGATTTTTTCCCTTCCTCCCCCAACACCCTCCCCCAGATGGCAAGTAGTCTTATATATGTTAAATATATTACAGTATATTCTAGATACAATATATGTGTGTAGAACCGAATTTTTTGTTGCACAGGAAGAATTGGATTCAGAAGGTAAAAATAACAGTTTACACTCATTTCCCAGTGTTCCTTTTCTGGATGTAGCTGATTCTGTCCATCATTAATCAATTGGAATTGGATTAGCTCTTCTCTATGTTGAAGAAATCCACTTCCATCAGCATACATCCTCGTACAGTATCATTGTTGAAGTGTATAATGATCTTCTGGTTCTGCTTGTTTCACTCAGCATCAGTTGATGTAAGTCTCTCCAAGCCTCTCTGTATTTCTCCTGTTGGTCATTTCTTATTGAACAATAATATTCCATAACATTCATATACCATAATTTACCCAACCATTCTCCAATTGATGGACATCCATTCATCTTCCAGCTTCTAGCCACTATGAAAAGAGCTGCCACAAACATTTTGGCACATACAGGTCCCTTTCCCTTCTTTAGTAGTTCCTTGGGGTATAAGCCCAGTAGTAGTATGGCTGGGTCAAAGGGTATGCACATTTTGATAACTTTTTGGGCATAATTCCAGATTGCTCTCCAGAATGGTTGGATTCTTTCACAACTCCACCAACAATGCATCAGTGTCCCAGTTTTCCCACAGCCCCTCCAACATTCATCATTATTTGTTCCTGTCATCTTAGACAATCTGACAGGTGTGTAATGATACCTCAGAGTTGTCTTAATTTGCATTTCTCTGATCAATAGTGATTTGGAATACTCTTTCATATGAGTGGAAATAGTTTTAATTTCATCATCTGAAAATTGTCTGTTAATATCCTTTGACCATTTATCAATTGGAGAATGGCTTGATTTCTTATAAATTAAAGTCAATTCTCTGTATATTTTGGAGATGAGGGCTTTATCAGAACCTTTAACTGTAAAAATGTTTTCCCAATTTGTTACTTCCCTTCTAATCTTGTTTGCATTAGTTTTGTTTGTGCAGAAACTTTTTAATTTGGTGTAATCAAAATTTTCTATTTTATGATCAATAATGGTCTCTAGTTCTCCCTTGGACACAAACTCCTTCCTCCTCCACAAGTCTGAGAGGTAAACCATCCCATGTTCCTCCAATTTATTTATGATTTCGTTTTTTATGCCTAAATCTTGGACCCATTTTGATCTAATCTTAGTATGTGGTGTTAAATGTGGGTCCATGCCTAGTTTATGCCATACTAATTTCCAGTTTTCCAGCAGTTTTTGTCAAATAATGAATTCTTATCCCAAAATTTGGGATCTTTGGGTTTGTCAAAGATTAGATTGCTATTTTTATTCACTATCTTGCCCTGTGAACCTAACCTATGCCACTGATCAACTAGTCTATTTCTTAGCCAATACCAAATGGTTTTGGTGACAGTTGCTTTATAATATAGTTCTAGATCAGGTACAGCTAGACCACCTTCACTTAATTTTTTTTTTCATTACTTCCCTTGAAATTCTCGACCTTTTATTCTTCCATATGAATTCTGTTGTTATTTTTTCTAGGTTATTTAAATAGTTTCTTGGAAGTCTGATTGGTATAGCACTAAATAAATAGATTAGTATTGTCATCTTTATTATATTCGCTCGGCCTATCCAAGAGCACTGAATGTCTTTCCAATTATTTAAATCTGACTTTATTTTTGTGGCAAGTGTTTTGTAATTTTGCTCATATAATTCCTGACTCTCCTTTGGTAGATATATTTCCAAATATTTTATACTATCGACTGTTATTTTGAATGGAATTTCTCTTTGTATCTCTTGCTGTTGGATTGTGTTGGTAATGTATAAAAATCCTGAGGATTTATGTGGATTTATTTTGTATCCTGCAACTTTGCTAAAATTCTGAATTATTTCTAATAGCTTTTTAGCAGAGTCTTTGGGGTTCTCTAAGTATACCATCATGTCATCTGCGAAAAGTGATAATTTGATTTCTTCATTTCCTACTCTAATTCCTTCTTTCTCGGCTCTTATTGCCAAGGCTAGAGTTTCTAGTACTATATTGAATAGTAATGGTGATAGTGGGCAACCTTGTTTCACTCCTGATCTTACAGGGAAAGGTTCTAGTTTATCACCATTACATATGATGTTTACTGAAGGTTTTAAATATATGCTCCTTATTATTTTAAGGAATAGTCCATTTATTCCTATACTCTCAAGCGTTTTTAGTAGGAATGGATGTTGGATTTTATCAAATGCTTTTTCTGCATCTATTGAGATGATCATATGGTTTTTATTAATTTGATTATTAATATGGTCAATTATGCTAATAGTCTTCCTAATATTAAACCAGCCCTGTATTCCTGGTATAAATCCCACTTGGTCATAGTGTATTATCCTGGGGATGATTTTCTGAAGTCTATTTGCTAATATCTTATTTAAGATTTTAGCATCAATATTCATTAAGGAAATTGGTCTATAGTTTTCTTTCTCAGTTTTCGATCTACCTGGTTTAGGTATCATTACCATGTCTGAGTCATAGAAGGAATTTGGTAGGACTCCTTCAATCCCTTTTTTTTCAAATAGTTTACATAGCATTGGAGTTAGTTGTTCTTTAAATGTTTGGTAGAATTCACCTGTAAATCCATCTGGTCCTGGGGACTTTTTCTTAGGAAGTTGGTTAATAGCTTGGTCTATTTCTTTTTCTGAGATGGGACTATTTAGACTACTTACTTCTTCCTCTGTTAATCTGGGCAAGCTATATTTTTGAAGGTATTCTTCCATTTCATTTAAGTTATCGAATTTATCGGCATAAAGTTGAGCAAAGTAGCTCCTAACTATTGTTCTAATTTCCTCTTCATTAGTGGTGAGTTCACCCTTTTCATTTTCAAGACTATCAATTTGCTTTTTCTCTTTCCTTTTTTTAATCAGGTTTACTAAGGGTTTGTCTATTTTGTTGGTTTTTTCATAAAACCAACTCTTAGTTTTATTAATTAATTCAATATTTTTTTTACTTTCAATTTTATTAATCTCACCTTTTATTTTTTGAATTTCAAGTTTTGTGTTTGTCTAGGGGTTTTTAATTTGTTCCTTTTCTAGCAATTTTAGTTGTAAACCCAATTCATTGGCCCTCTCTTTCTCTATTTTATGCAAGTAGGCCTGTAGAGATATAAAACTTCCCCTTATTACTGCTTTGGCTGTATCCCACACATTTTGGTATGATGTCTCATTATTGTCATTTTCTTGGGTGAAGTTATTAATTATGTCTATGATTTGCTGTTTTACTCAATCATTCTTTAGTATAAGATTATTTAGTTTCCAATTATTTTTGGTCTATTTTCCCCTGGCTTTTTATTAAATGTAATTTTGATTGCATTATGGTCTGAAAAGGATGCATTTACTATTTCTGCCTTACTGCATTTGATTTTGAGGTTTTTATGCCCTAGTATATGATCAATTTTTGTATAGGTTCCATGAACTGCTGAGAAGAAAGTATATTCCTTTCTGTCTCCATTTAGCTTTCGCCAAAGGTCTATCATATCGAACTTTTCTAGTATTCTATTTACCTCTTTGACTTCTTTCTTATTTATTTTGTGGTTTGATTTATCTAATTCTGAGAGTGCAAGGTTGAGATCTCCTGCTATTATAGTTTTGCTATCTATTTCCTCTTGCAGCTCTCTTAATTTCTCTTTTAAGAATTTAGATGCTGCACCACTTGGTGCATATATGATTAATATTGATACTGCTTCATTATTGATGCTGCCCTTTAGCAGGATAAAATGCCCTTCCTTATCTCTTTTAATTAGATCAATTTTTGTTTTTGCTTGATCTGAGATGAAGATGGCTACTCCTGCTTTTTTGGTTTTGCCTGAAGCATAATAGATTCTGCTCCACCCTTTTACTTTTAGTTTGAATGTCTCACCCTGTTTCAGGTGTGTTTCCTGTAAACAACATATAGTAGGATTCTGACTTTTAATCCACTCTGCTAACTGCTTCCTCTTTATGAGGCAGTTTGCCCCATTCACATTTATGGTTAGAAGGACTAATTCTATATTGCTTGCCATCCTGTTAACCCCTGCTTATGCTTTTCCCCTTTCCTTCCCTTTTACCCCCCTACCCAGTATTAAACTGGTGAACACCACTTGCTTTTCACAGCCCTCCCTTTTTTGGATCCCTCCCCCACCTTAAAGATCCTCCTCTTATTTTACCCCTTTTCCTCAAAATTTCTGTATTCCCTTCCCCTTAGCTTACTCCTTCCCTTTCACTTTTCAATGAAGTGGAAGAAGTTTCACCATAAATCGAATATGTCTATTGATACACGCTATGTTCATCTCCCTCCTTTCTTTCTCTCAGATATAATAGGTTACCTTTGCCTCTTCATGAGATGTAGTACCACCACTTTACATTTTTTTATGATATAATTTCCTTTCCACCTCTAGCTTCTAAGACAAATTATACTTATGTTCTTTACATATTTTTTTGACAGAAGTATAGTTCTCAAGATTTCTTTTTACCTTTTTAGAAATCTCTTGAGTTCTGTATTTGAAGATCAAACCTTTTATGTAGGTCTGGTTTTTTCATCAAAAATAGATGGAATTCATTTATTTTGTTAAATGTCCATCTTCTTCCCTGGAAAACGATGCTCATTCTTGCTGGGTAAGTTATTCTTGGCTGCATACCAAGTTCCTTAGCCTTTCAGAATATCATGTTCCAGGCCCTGCGTTATTTTAATATGGACGCTGCTAGATCCTGGGTTATCCTTATTGTGGATCCTCCATATCTGAATTGCTTTTTTCTAGCAGCTTCCAATATCTTTTCCTTTGTCTGATGGTTCTTGAACTTTGGCCACTATATTTCTTGGCGTTTTGATTTTAGGGTCCCTTTCAGTAGGTGATCGATGAATTTTTTCAATGCCTATTTTACCCTCTGTTTCCAGAATGTCTGGGCAGTTCTCTTTGATAATTTCCTCGAAAATGGTGTCCAAGCTCTTTTTTTCCTCCCATTTTTCAGGGAGTCTGATTATTCTCAAATTGTCTCTCCTGGATCTGTTTTCCAGGTCTGTTGTCTTTCTGGTAAGGTATTTGACATTCTTTTCAATTGTTTCATTTCTCTGGTTTTGCTTGACTACCTCTTGGTTTCTCCTTGAGTCATTCATTTCTACTTGTTCCAGTCTAATTTTCAATGATGTATTTTCTTCACTCACTTTTTTTATATCTCTTTGTAATTGTCCAATTGAGTTTTATCTTCTATGGATTTTTTTTCCATTTTATCCATTTTATTTTTTAGAGAGCTGTTTCCTTTTTCTAGCTCACTAATCCTATTTTCCTTGGAGTTGTTTACCTTTTCCAGCTCACTAATCTTGTTTCTCAATGATTTGATTTCTTTATCCACTCTGTCTTTGAATGCATGGGATGACTTCTCCAGGCTCTCTTGCCAAGCTTCCCTTTCCTTTTCCCATTTCTCTTCCAGCTCTCTTGTGAGAGCCTTTTTGATTTCCTCTATGAGGTTCTTTTGTATTGAGGAGCAGCTTATATCCCTCCCAGGGGATACATCTGGGGACAGTCTGTTCCTAGTCTCCTTAGCATTTGAAGTCTGCTCCCTCTCCACACAGAAGCTGTCAATGGTTAGAGCCCTTTTGAATTTTTTGTTCATTTTGTCAGAGTAGGAATCAAAGAAAACAAACTGACAAGAGAAACAATTGGTCTGTTTTGCGGGGGATGGGGGTGGATGGTATTAATGGGCTTCCTCTACAGACTGGGGGTAGGGCAGCAGAGAGCCACTAACAGAACAGCAATGACTGTACTGAGTCTGCGCTCTGAGGCTCTGAGAATGCACCGAGTCAGTCCAGGTGGGGGTTGGGGGTGGCCAGGCTCTGAGAGATGCTGGCTTTCTGGGGTTTTAATCTTCACCTCCGGTGTTTACACCCTCTCCGCTGCTCCTGGCTTGCTGCCAAGACGGAGCATCCACACTGGGGCAAAAGCCCTTTCACAGAAACGGCATAGATCACACCCCTCCCCCTCTGGTCTGAGCTGTGTGAGCTGCCTGTCTTTCTCTGGCTGCCTGCCCTCAGTCTGCGCCCAGTCTGATTGACCCTCCCCCGAGCAAACACAGACCTTTTCTGGCGACTTTCAAGGATGTCTTCTCTTGGTGATTATTTGTGGATTTCTTTCTGGGTCAAGCATTAAGTCAGAGGCTTGTCATGAAGTAAGTTCTGAGAGAAAACGAGGAGCTCAAGCAGCTGTCTGCCTCCACACCGCCATCTTGGCCGGAAGTCTTCATTTACTTTTTAAACTTCTTTTTGTGTTTATCCAATTGAATTTTTAAATGAGTTGTTTTGTTCTATGGAAATTTTTCTATTTCACAAATTCTGTTTTTTAAGAAGTTGTTTTCTTTTTTGTTTCACTAATTCTGTTTTTCTGGGAGTTGGTTTCTTTTTCCATTTTATCAAATCTATCTTTTAATGAGTTATATGCTTTTTCCATTTCACTAAGTCTATTTTGTAGTGAATTTTATGAGATAATTTCTGTGTTGCCTTTTCCAAAGCCTCTTCCAAATTTTTCATTTCCTCTCCCCATTTTTCTTCTAGCTCTCTTTTTAGATCCTTTTAAATTTCTTCTAGGAGAGCCTTGTGTGATGGGGACCAGGTTATATCACCTTTTGGGGCTTCATCTGGAGAAAATCTGCCTCTAGTCTCCTCAGAGTTTGAAATCTGTTCTTCTCTTTCACACATTTTTTTTTTAGTGTTAAGGTATACCTTTAGGGCAGGGTAGTTTTTCCAAGTGGCAGCAGCTGCACTGGGTCAGTGATGATTATTCACTCCTGGTTGGATGGATGTGGCCAGATTCCATGAGATTCTGGTGTTTTGGGGTTCACTATTGTTCTTTTGTGTTTGTTTTGGATGTCTTATAACATCTCTGCTTATCTACTAGCTTGCAACCAGGGCAGAGTAGCCAACACTGCTGAAGGTTCCTGTAAATTCTTCTTCATATATTCCAGATTTGATGCTCTATCTATTATATCACTTTGCTGTCCCACTATCACCTACTTATTTTTATAAATTAGAACTCTCTTAACAAAACTCAAGACTGTATTAATTTATTTGAAACTTAAAGTTTTATTTTTGAACATTAACATCATATTGTTGTCTCATATTGCACTTATATTCCACTATGGATATTTTGGCAGCAATAATTATTTTACCATGTCTCTCTTATTCTATATTTTTAATGCTTATGTTTGAAATACAGATATAAGATTTTCACTTATCTTTCTTGTATTTCAATCCCCTTTATACTCAGCCTAACATTTTTACCTATATAGATCTTTGGGAACTAATTTCTGTCAGCCCATGTGTTTGGCAATCCCTTCCAGATTTGTGCCATTTGCAAATTTAAGCAATGTGCTAACAATGCCTTTATTTCAATGAATAAAAGTGTTAAACACTATGTGACTGAGAACAAATTCCTGGAGCATTCTGCTAGAGAATGAAATCAGTATCAAACTATTAATGACTACTCTTTGAATCTGTCCATTCAACCAATTTTTAATCCATGGAATTGCACTATTATCTAATCTAAAATTTTTCCATTTTCCAAAAAGAATAGTATGAATACTTTATCATATGTTTTACTAAAATCTAGCTAAGTAAGCTTCATATCTAATATAATGTCAAGTTTCATGGTAAATAATTAAACAATATATGTCAAAATCTTATGAACTTAATACCAAATCATGTAAAACAAGTGACTATATCAAAAAAGTTTCAAAGGTTATCATGTAAGTCAATAAATTACAGAATTTTCACTATTTTTCCAGTTAATTCACATTCTATTACATCTACACTTATGTTATTATCTTTCTTATCTTGGGTAGCAACTCCTTGGAAATCATTTTTGTTCTGCTATTTCCAGTGCAACGTAGTTTTCCTTGACAAAAAAAGGCAGAAGCCAAATAAGAACCAACTCTGCCTTCTTTCTATTTCAGTGATCATTGTCCCAACCACCCAAGAAAACAGTTCTATTCCTTTTATGATCCTCCTCGTTTCTCCAAGATAGCTTTTTTTAAAAAATCCTCTCTTTTTTTGGCTAAATTTAACTTATTTCACTAACATTAACACTTCTAAACTTTTTTGTTTTATATATAAAATTGTACAGTGTTCTTTTAATTCTATTAACAAAGGTTGAGGATTTCCCTGTGTATGTTCATTTTAATTTGTTTAAAGTATTAGAAACATCTCTGTGTTATGTAAGAATTTTGGTAGAAAACATTTTTTAAAAATTTATAATTAGTTTATGTAGCCTTGGAATAACTTGTTTTCATAACTGAATTTATTTGGCACTGAGGTATTTCTTTCCAAGAGAGGTCATTTGAAGGTAGTTCAATTTCTCTTCCTTAGATTACATTGCTGATATTGTCTATTTCCTGTTTTGTTAACTTGATTATTTTGCTTTTTTAAAAAACTATTCATCTATTTCAGTTAAATTTTTATAAAATTTTAGATTTGTTGGTATGTGAAATGTGAAAGTTTCTAATCAATTTGTTTCTATTCAATTCATTTTTATTTTGTCGGGTTTTTTTTAGTTTTTGTTATATGGGATTTTTTCTTTCTCTTTGAATTAAATTAACTAATAGTTAATAAATCTCAATGGTCTTTTAAAACTGCTTTTTAATTTAATATTAAATTGTTTTATGTTTAATTCTATTAATTTAATCTTCAAGTTTCAAATTTTCTTTTCTTGTTGTTCCCAGGATTTTTAATTTTCTGGTTGTTTGATTTGTAAAAATGGTATTCTTAGTTCATTGGTACTCTTCTTTTTTATTGATATACATTCAGAGATGTATATTGTTTTTTACGGCGTGTTATTATTCTTTCCCAGAACTTTGAGTATGTTGTATGATTATTGTCAGTCTAATATATATAGAAAAAGTATTTCTATGATTTGAAATCTGACCTATTATTTATAAATAAAATTATTATAAATTTACATCATATAGTATAATATGATATGATAATTATAAAATTTATTATTAATTATTTTGGTCTATAATTTTTATTCATAAGTCCTTTGCTGATTGCCATGTTATTGTATATATATTTTATAAAAGGATATATAAAATTGAGGAATTCTGAACATTAGTATTACTTTTTGTGTCTGAAAGTTTTATCAATTTTTGTAAAAGTCCTGTGTATATTTAAAAAATAAATATCTAATCTTAGATTAGAATTAATTTTTTTCCCATAAATTTATCAAGTATTTTGTCCAACATTTAATTTACCTGTAATTTCTTTCATTTTTCTGTTGGATTTTTCACTATTTAAACTAGTTGCTCTGACATTTGGAATGTGTGTGTGTGTATGTGTGTTTATGTACAAACATATATACATGTATCTAAATTTAATACAAAGAAAAATAATTTAACATATAGAATGTTAATATTTTATTGCCGATGGTGCATTTATGCACAACATAATTCTCCTATTTGTCTCTCTTAATAATTATTTCAATTCTGCATTATCCCAATATTATGATTGTTTTCTCTTTTATTTTTTTGTATTAATCTAATACATATATATATATATATATCATCTAATAAATATAGCTAATATGTAAAATCTAATTTTAGTGTCTCATTTGAAATTTTTATATGTCTCAGGCTTATGAAGACTATAAACAACATGGGGGGGACATGTTTTCTAAAGTTTTCTGTAATTCTCTTCCTTTTTATAGATGAGTTCAATTCCTTTACATTTAGAGTTATACTTGTTAAATTTGGTTTTCTTTTCATTAAGTACTCATACATTATTTTTGTCCTTTTAAGTTTGTTTTGCTTTTAACAATCAAATCCTAAATTCACTCTCTATATATACCATCATCATTATTCATATTTATGCCATGTTGTAATATACTTTATGCATATGCTCATCTGATCGTCACAATATTATGTAAAATATACACTTTTTAATCTCCATTTCAGTTAAGAAAACAAATTTAAGACTTGTCCATGGTCCTCCATTGAAAGAATTATAGATCTAGAACAGGAAAGAAATTCTAAGTCCATCTATTCTATTCTTCTCATTTTAGATATGAAGAAACTAAGGTCCAGGGAAGTCAAGTATCTAATTCAAGGTCACACAGGTAGTGTTAGGGGTGACATTTGAACTGAAATATTTTAGCAAGTATCTTTACACCATGTTATGCTGACACCTAAAAGCTATTTTGATCCCTGGATTTGACCTCTGATCTTCTTGACCCCAAGTCTATTACAACATAAACTAAACAAAATTATTTCATTATACGTATAGAGTATGTATATATGTATATGTATATACATATATACATATATACATATACATATACACACACACACACACACACATATATCATTCACTTCTCTCCATGGTCCCCCCACACCTTTATTCCTTGCACAAACCAAATATCAATCCTGGGAGTCCACTTTGACTAATATAACCTTTTCTAAATTTTTTCCACCCTTTCCTTAGTTTTTGATAGAAATGTAAATCAAGAATTATCTTACATCTACTCCATTCCCTAAACACAGATATATTAGTGGCTGTTCCTCATAGTGGTCAGTATGTATGTCAAAAGCCTCACTTAGAATTTTTGATTACATTCAAAACCCATCACTTCTCATAAAGGAATATGATCAGATTTTCTGAGTAGGCAATTTTGAGTGAAGCTTGATTTCCTTTGCTTTCAGTAAGCCATATTTCCTCCTTTCATTTCTGATCTTGATGAAAAGTCCTGCATGATTTAAATTGATGGGTTTCATGTGTGTGTGTGTTTTTGATAAGTAGTTCACATCTTCCCAGCTGTATGTAAGTTTCTATGAAATACTATAGCGTGATGACTCATTTCTGAGTCAGTTAAATTTTGGAGTCCCCTATAACAATGACCTATGGATTATATTGATTTGAACTTTGGCCTCTATTTTCAAGAAATCCTGGAAACTTTTTTGTATAATTTCCTGAAAACTTGCATTCAGACTTTTTGTTTTTTCACACTTTTAAAAGAGGTCAGTTCTTGGGCTGAACTGTGTAGTTTATTTTTTACTGTTTCTTCTTTTAGGGCTCTAAGATCTTGTTTTAAGTTATGCTACTTTAAAAGTTTTTGGATTTTTATTTGTTCAGTTATTTCTGTATTTTTACTTCCATCTGAAAAAGTCTATTTTAAAATATATTTCTTCTGATAATTTTTGTCTTTATATCAGTCATTTAATCAATCCCCCTTCTAATCTCTGATTTAAGTAAAGAATAACACCTAAGTAAAAACTTCTAATACAGTAACCAAGACTTATCATGCAAACAATATTCTGCCCTATTCATTCCCTACCTTTTTTTTTTATTAAGGAGAGAAACTTTTTTCTCTACCTTATCATGGGCCTTCATTGGTTTATCTATTACTCAGTCTGACTTTCTCTGAGTGACCTTTTCTTTTATATTATTATAGTCAATGTATATTACTTTCTTGGTCCCTCCCTCCTTGCCAATACATCTCTCTCCCCACCTCCCTTTCTCTTCCTGTCCCCCATTTTTCCCTTCCACTCTCTGTACCCATTACTTTTTGTGTTGTTCTTTATTTGACTTTTTTAAAATAGATCTTAACTTAGTCATATCTGTTCACTAGGATCATTCCTTTCTCTGTTATCCAGGTCTTGCTGGTACTAACCATAACATTCCTTTTTATAGATTCTACTATAAAAATTTCTACTACTTTTATTCTTCATCAATGCATTAAAAACTCTCCATATTTATCTGAAATCCTCATAGTTTAAATTTGTTACCAAAAATAATATTCTATTCATATACCTTAGATTTTCAACCATTCCGTAATATATGAGCACCTACTTTTTTCCTAGTTATTTACTATAACAAAAAATATTTATATGAGTATTTTTCTGTAAATTGAAACTTTCTATATTTAACTTTCTTTGGACTATGTGTCCCATAATGAGTTTGTTAGGATAAAGAACATGTAAAGTTTAGGGACTTTTAATGTTTAATTTCATATTTTTGTCCAGAATATTTGGAACAAATGAGTTAAACATAAAAAATCCCTAAACTTTACATTGTATTAGTGTTTCTAATTTCCTACATACCTTAAAACACTGGAATTCTCATTTTTGTTATTTATTGAGCCAGATTCTTTTTCAGACAGCACTAATTTATTGAAATATTCCAGTTACCCAGAGAATTTCATGACTGTCTTTCCTGTTCTTCTTTTATGAATTTTTACTCATCTTTATAGATGACAAATCTTTCTTCATCACTATCATTTGATCTTATTTAGCATTCCAAAAATTCTTTTTCACTATCAAATTTTATTGATATTTTTTTAGTTTTTGTATAAACAGAATCTTTCTCATTATGCTTCTCTCTGTTAGTCTTCCTCTCTCTCTCTCTCTCTCTCTCTCTCTCTCTCTCTCTCTCTCTCTCTCTGGAGCCATCTCATTCATGCAACAATATTTTTAAATATATATCCTGTCTTATATCATGGTTATAATGTACTACATTTATATACCATAACTTATTTAACCATTCCTCAGTTCATGGGCATCTACTTTATTTTCATTTTTATTCTATGATTTAAAAAAAAGTCACTGCTATTCACATTTTGTTTATGTGAGGATTTTCCTTTTATATGATCTTGGGGGAGGTATAGTAGTAGAAGGTAGTAGTAGAGTTCCTGAGTCAAAGCATATAGACCTTTTAGAAACTTTACTTGCATAATTTCACATCTCTTTCCAAAATGTACTGATTTACAACTCCACCAACAGTACATTAGTGTATCAATCTTCCCACAACTTGTTTGGCATTGAATATTCCCATTTATTGTCATCTTTGTCAATTTCCTTGAGATGAGGTGAAGTTTCAGATTTGTTTCAATTTGTATTTCGCCTACATTTATCATTTGGAACATTTTTTTCATATGACTGTTAGTAATTTGCAATTCATCTTTTCACAACTGTTTATTCATATTCTTTGATCACTTATCTATGAGCAATGGCTTTTGATTATCTGCCTGCATATATGTGTGTATATATACAAATTAATATATACATACATATATACATTTATATGACACATGTATATATATATATATATATTTGTGAGTATGTATATATACAAACATTGTTATTTGTATATATATATAATATAATATATGTTTATATATATGTATATACATATTTTTTTTAAATACCAAGCCCTTGTCAGAAAAAATTGATACAAAGATCTTTTCTTGTTCATTCAACTACTTTCTTTTCATAATTTTGGGGACATAAGGAAATTTCTACAGTCAGATGATACTTCTATACTCTATAGTTTGCAGTTCTAAGAAAGAGGAGTATGTAAAGAAGGAAGAGGGGAAGATTATAGAAGTAAATAAGAGCATTTGTTTAGAAGAAGGAGTTTAAAATTGTTATTCTAGAAAATTTAATTTTGTGTATATTAATTTTGATAGTATTGGTTTAAGGACTTATATAATCAAAATCTATTTTATGTTTTGTAATTCTTTTTATCATTTATTTAGTTAAGAATATATCTACCTTTATCTATGTATGTGATCTGCTTCTCTTCTAAATTTTTATGGTTTAATCTTTAATGCTAAAATCACATAGTCATAGAATGTGTTATAGAATATGGGATAAGGTATTGTTCTAAGCCTCAATTTGGTCAGACTGTTTTCAAGTTTCTCTAGCATTTTTTTTTATCCAATAAGGAATTCTTTCCTGAATAATTTATGTTTTCTGGTTTATTGAACACTGGGTTATTAGGTTATTTTTTTTTCTGATTCTTCCTTGTCAAGTCTATTGCATTGATCTACTTCTCTCTTTTTTTAACCAATATCAAATGATTTGATGACTGTTGCTTTATAATATAGTTTGAGGTCTGCTATAGCTTTTCATTCTTGACCTCTAGTTTTTTCTTTATTTCCCTTGATATATTAATTAGATTGTGTTTTTGTTTCTCTAAATGAATTTTGTACTTATTTTGTTGAACTCTGTAAGATATATCTTTAATTGATACAATGCAAAATATGCCTTTAATTGGCATAGCATAAAATTTATGAATATTAGTTTGGGTATTATTTTCACTTTTGTTATATTGGCATGACCCAGCCAGGAGCACTGAATATTCCTCCATCTATTTAAGTTATTTTGTATCTTTTAAAAAATTTTTTAAACTGAATCTATACCAATCTTTTGGGTGTTTTGGTAAATTGCTATTTTCTAAAAAAAAATTATTTGTCATTCTTTTCATTAATTCTCTTCTTCTTTTCTAAGCATCTATTCTTTGATTCATGGTATTTATTTGTTTATTTCTTCCTTAGTTTCCGTACTCATAAAATTAAATTTGTTTAGAAGAAGGAGCTTAAATTGATACAATTTAAGCTCCTTCTTCTAAACAAATTCTGTCATTAACTTGTATATCCTTCCCCTTTCCCTTTTTTAAAGTATTCCCCATTCTTAGAAGTGCATTTCTTGCCAAATAGAGAAAGGATAAAAGTGTCATCTGATAGAAATTTCCTGTTTCACCAACTGTGTGGCCCACTCCTACCCTCTGCTCTCATCATAATCATTTTCTTTCTCATTTTCCATGGATTATTCTTTCTGGATTTGTGATTGCCAAAATTTTCATATGCTAGTTGCATCCAGGTACTCTCATTCTCCATCTCCTGAGGTAATAGACTCTCTAGTGGAGACACAATATTCTCTCAAAAAAGATGTATTACTAAACATTGATGCCTTATAGATTAAACCCATCATAATTGTATAAATATATATGTATAAATTGGTTTTAACATATATTTTAACATGTTTAACATATACTTTTTTACTTGGTCTCTAGAGGTGGGGTGGGGGAAAGAGGAAAAATTGGAACATAAGATTTTGCAAGGGCTAATGTTGAAAAATTATCCATGTATATGTTTAAAAAATTAAAAAGTTTTAATAAATAAATTTTAAAAGATTAAATTCATCTTAAAGTTCTTATCTACTATTACAGAATATCTCTTTTCTTCTATGGAAGTATTTTTCAGTGTTACTCATTCCTACTATTTGAATTGAGATTCCACCCTTCTTTTAATTTCCTTCCCTTGTCCCACAAACTCTTCTTCTTGAGAGTCTATGGGAGTTATTTTCCTCCACTGTTCACTATTAACCAGATTGGGGCACATCATACATTTTCCTCAATTTTCTAGTCCCACAAAAAAAAAAATGATTCTCCTGTAGAAAGTAGAGTTTCTGAGAACTCTGTTGGTATCCTCCTCCCACCATTGGGGAGTTCTCTTTAATTGCCTTTGCAGTACCTACCCCCAGTTACTTATAAGGGAATAGTCATTATTGACCTTAGCTACATGTCAGGATATTTTCTCCTTCAAACCTGGTACAGCTCCATACAAATGTGGGCTCCTTGCTCCAGTTGCCTCTGGTCTTTAATTGTCTGGCTGAGTGTGACAGCCACAGACTGAGCACACTCTACCTTCTACCTCTCCTTCCTCTGGAATGGGTAGGGAGAGTCAATGCCTGTTGCTTATTGCCACAGAAGGATGGCATTAGAGCAGGGTCAGTGTTTATTAGCTGAGACTATAGTAACAAGGAAATTGCTGATTGAATCCTAGACAGTAAGTAAGTAGGCATTAGGAATTAGGAATCAAGTTTCCATGTCATTAATTCATAAGACTGTTATCTTGCTAGGTTTATCTATGTCTTAATTTATAGACACAGCACCCAATTACTTTTTGGGAGAGTTTTTCAGTTTTTCATTTTAAAGAAAATGTCTACTCCTCCATATTGTGTGTACAATATCTCCTTTCTTATTTTGGAAGTTACCTCCTTTTAGGCCTTTTTTGATTTGTCATTTCCAATGCAAAGGTTATTCTTCTTTACAGAAAAAAAAATGAAAACAAAATAAGAGTAAAGTTTCTCTTTTTTCTCTCTCTTGTCAATTATCCTTGTCAACATGATATGTCTCCCTAGGAGACATATCAGAGAGCAGTCCTTTCCTTGATCCAATGCATTCCCCATTATAACTAAGAAACCTTTTTTAGTTGTCCTTAACTTCCTTCACTAGCCTCAGCTCATTCTGGCTTTAACACTCCTAACACTATTTTTAAAAGACCATACCACAGTCTTATGTTCATGCTCCATTATATGACATTGCTTCTATTTCTTTAGTTTTTTTTTTCCTTTATCATATTTAGCTTTGATATACACTGGAAATTTTCTTCCTCCTAGCCACAAATTTCTTTTAATTAAATCCCTTTTGATAAAATTGAAAGTCACTGGACAAATGTTTTGCACCATCTTCTTAATTATGAATTTTCTTTTCTTTATCCATTGCCTTTCATGTGTAGCTATGAAAAAAAACACTACCTGTGCCCCCATAGTCTTTATTTTCTCATTCCAAACATCATAGTCTTTGGTTATAGTCACATTTCTGCCCCTGCGAATCATCATAGGTACCTAGAAATCATCCATTTTGAGAAGTCACAAGTGGATCTCTGACCCATCTTGACACATAACCCAGGAAGGCAGGAGACCTCTGCATTATTGTTATCATCTCAATATTTTGCCTCAATGACCCTGAAAAAGGAATCATTAACCACCAATCTCTTATTCTTCTGATCTTTATTAGCTGGTCATTTATAGCTTTTGCACATCTACTATATCATTTCTTGGAAGACAAGCAACTACTTTCTCTTCAGAGTATCCATCTTCTTCCTCTTCAGAAAGGCCTGAAATTCAGAGTGCTTTTCTTTTTCATTCCAGTTGTCCATTTGCTGTTTTTTTTCCTCATTTTTCTTATATGACATTCTTCTATCCTCCAAATTCCTGGCAAAGGTCATCTTCCCAGTATAATTTCAGAACCTTCATTTCCTGCCATTGAAACTTAGTTTCTATTTTTTAAAGGAATATTTTATTGTTCCAGATGACCTGGAGTGTGAAGAAATATCCCGGAAAACCCTTTATCTTCTCTTCTAGGGGAGTATTCAGTTTATGCATGTGGAACATGGGTAACTGTCACTTGGCTAAGGCAGAAATACCAACATTTGTTGTTTAATTCAAGGTATTATGAAATTTATCCTGTTTTTCATATGGATAGAAATATTTAGCTTATATTTTTTTTAAAAAATTGTATCTATTCCTAATTCTACATGCCTCATTAAGACCATTAAAGTTTATTATTTCTTAATTCTTAACATCTTGATATCCCAATCCAATATCCTTTCCCAGGTCTCATCAACTCCAAAACCACACGCAATATACTCTTGCTGTTGAATCAGTATCCTTTCTAATTCACAAACTTTCCCCATCCATATTATTTTCCCATTCACCTTTTCTTACTTGACTTGCCAGCTGTTTTATTCTTTTCCTTCTTATGTCCATCTCAGGTCCCACCTTCTCTGTACTTCCCAATCTTTCTTCTTCTACATCAACATTGCATTATAGCAAACAGAAGTAAAAACTAGATCCGAAGATAGTTCCCCTTCAATTTTTTTTCTTCAATTTTTGATGAAATGCCTCTAATCTTATCTTCCCCAAATTCAATCTCTGGCCCTCTTCAAAAGTCAAAATTCCTCCAAGTCATTACACAATTTCATTTCTTTTATTCAGCTCATATCCTTTTTCCTTCTCCTACAGATTTTCCCCAGAGAACCTAAAAAAACTACCATGTAACAGAAGGGTGATTATGGGGAAAGAGGATTAGAATTGATCTTATTTCCAGTGGACTAAAAGAGAAGCAATAGGTTAAAAAATGCTGAAAGGGGGATTTCAGCTCTATATCAAAAAACCTTTCTAATAATTAGTTATACAAAAGTTGAATAGGCTTTTCTTGAAAATAGTAGGTTTCCTATCCTGAGAGGTCTTCAACCTAAGAATGAGGTTGAAATTAATGGCATCTGATATTCCTTCCACTTCTGAAATTTTGTGATTCTATAATCAAGACACTATATTAGATTGAATTAGTATGGTAAATTTACTATCACTGTGGAGGAAATAAAACTCATAAAACCAAAAAGATAACAACATAAGGCAAAGTGTGATAAGAACCAATGGTTACTACAGGAAACAAGTGGCAAAAGAATTCAGAGGGTGCAAAATCTGGACTCAGAAACCAATCATTTTTAAAGTAGAGAGGGCAACTCCCTTTGTAACTCATTATTCCGGTTAACAACCTTCACCTTCAGGAAACTGTTTCCTCTTTTACTAGCCTCAATAAACAGGGGAAACTCTAATTCATGCTCTGTGTCTGTGTAAAACAATATATAAAAAAGGCAAGAAATCATTTCCTCCATTATTGTTGTCAGCAGTCACAAAAATTGTCTATTGAAAAGAGAACTTTTGAAATTAACTCATCCTGGGTGTTCACAAAGACCATAACCATCTATGCCTTAAACTATGGGTTTTAGTAACTGATCCCTTTTTGCCTAATGATACCCATGTTGACTCATAAGAAATTATAGGAAGACACAAATGGTTTAGTATCTAGACTCTAAAAATCTGCCCTTTTGTGAGCAGTAGATACAGTATAGGTCTAACTTGAAGGTGCTATTAATAATAAGCCCTGGTTGAAGTTACTGTGTTTGTTCCAGGAGGAGCTTAAAATATAGGACTTGTTGCTAAAGACCTCAGATCCCCATTTGTGTATGGAGGAGAAATTGGGTTGTGCTAACAATGTTTGGTGATGCATAAATATTAGCATTAAATAACTTTGAATACCTTGTTTCCTAAAAAGATTAGTAGCTCTTCTCCATGTGATAAATTGTATGAGTTACTGTGCAGGCCCGTTTTCATACTGTATTATCCTGTAGAGCTTTAAATAACCAAGTCCAAATTATGCTCAGCAAGCTGTTGGAAAAGCTTGGGGAAAGCTTAAGGATGAAAAGTTTAATTTGGACTTAACCCGACTCTCTCATGTCCTCTCTTTTCTTCCCCTTATGAGTTTAATATCATCTTGTAGTCAACATGTCAAAGCAGGCTCAAAATAAAGTATTAAATTAGCAGAACTTTTTTTTTATTTCCCCAATTCTTTTTTTTTTCACCTAAATATAATGGCCTAACTCTGTCCCCACAGCTCCCCGGGTCTAATTGTTGGAACCTCAAAACTCTATACCCTATAGGCTAGGCCCTCCTTAGTCTTGGGGCCTCATATAGGGGAGATATAAATTCTCCTTGCTCGGTCCATAGTGTTAATCAGTGGTTTAGCATCAACAACCTTGCTCATGTCTTTACTGTTCTCTCATACCTATTGTTTATATTGTTTCCTTCTTTTGTTCACACATATGGGTTTCCTGTCATCAGGTTCATGCCTGATCTCTCTCTTTTGGGAGTAAAGGGGAAGGTACCTACATGACCCTGATCAGGGGCTGAGGATCTCTGTTTCCTTTGGGTATTATCTTTTAGACTTCTATTTTCCGAGTCAAAGTTTCAAAGCATGTTGGTTTTGCTACTAAATTAGCCAATGATCAATGATTTTATCATAACAATGGACACAGGAGGCTCTGAAGGGAAGAGCAATAGCTCCCTAAGGTAAGCCTGGTTCACCAACTTGAGTTTTGGGCTAAGAAGAAATAGAGAGACATGCTTCCTGTGTTTCTCTGGGAATGATAAGGACCTGAATTTTCCCTATGTCCTTTACCCAGATCTTTAGGCAATATCATACATGAAAATGATTCCATTCACCTACCTTTTTCCCAATTCTCATCTTTTAGACTTTTTTTGTTGTCTCCAGAATGATCTCAGCAAGCAAGCAAGGGATATTATTAGTAGATTTCATGTTCCCAGTTTATTCATTGCTTTACTGAGTCCTAGTCTTGCAGATGGATCAGTGGACTAACTTCTTTCTTCCTCATTTCCTCTATTTTCTTTGCTAATTTTTGTCATGGTGAAATGAAGAAAATAGTTTTGGGATTGAAATCAGAAATTTGAATTCAAATCTTATGTTTCTATTTACTAATTAAATAATCTTGTTAAAGTCACTTAATCTCTTAACTCAGTTTCCTCATCTGTTAAATGAAAATAATAGTCCTTGAACATAGTTGTTAACTATATGTTATCAGTTCAGAAGTATTTAATTACTGTCTGGCAGGCACAGGGATAAAGAAAGGGAAAAATCAGTTTGATTTCTCAATGAGCTGATGAAGAAAAAAAAAAAATATATATATATATATATATATATATATATATATATATATATATATATATATATATATATATATATATATATACGTATAAACTACACACACATAATAAGTAGGGTTTTTAAGACCACATAAAACTGCACTAAGAATTTGAATGAAGAATAGGTAAGAGGTAATCTTAGAGGGGGAAGGCAACTGGAAGATACTAAGAAAGTCCTTCTGCAACATTTAGCATTCAAATTTAGAATTAAAATCAGGATTTAAGCTAAGATTTGAAGGAAGCCAGAGAAAGAGGTGGAGGTGAGAAAATTAAACACTTATGATTTGGAGGTTAGATATTGCAAAGGCAGGGAGTTAGAAGATGGGGAAACACATATATGAGTAGAATAACATGGCCAGATCACAGTATATGAAATGAGGCAAAATAAATGCCAAATGAAAGATTTTCTATTTTATGTGGAAGTAACAGGGAACAATTGAAGTTTTTGGGTGTGTGTGTGTGGTGGGGAGAGTGACATATGCTTTAATAAGTATAATCACTTTGGTGGCTGAGTAGAAGATGGATTGGACTAGAAAAGACTTAAGGCAAGAAGACCAATATTGCAATCGAGAACTTTTGCAAGGGAAGAACTCTTCCAGGGAAGAGGCAATGAAGTCTGTTCTAATGTGATGGCTGAGTATAGAGTGTGTTGTGAAGACTGAAATGCTAGATTTGACAATATATTGGATATATGGAATGAACAAGACTGAGGAACAATGTCAAAGATGTTGAAGTTGCAAGTATTAGTGCCTGGGAATTTGGTGGCATCCTTAATAGTAATAGCAAAATTATGAAGAAGACAGGAGTTGAGAGGAAAAACAATTAGTTTAGCTTTATAAATTTTGAATTTGTGATGCCTATAGGATACCTTATTTTAAATGATTAAAAGATAGTAGGTGATACAATTGTATGTCAAGATATCAAGATTAAGACTAGATGTATAGATTTGGGAAATAGCTACATAGAGATAGTAGTTGAAATCATGGGAACTAATGAAATTAGCAAATAAGATTGACTGGAGGGAAAAGAGAAGAGAATTCAGGACAAATCCTTTGGGAATGTTCATGGTTAATAGGTATGACATGGCTGAAAAATCAGCAACGGCTACTGAGAATGAGTCATTAGATAGGCAGGAGTATAGAAAAGGTGTCCAGAAAACCTAGAGGGGTGAAAGAATCCAAAGGGAGAGGGAAAATAGTAATGTCAAATACAGTAGAGAAGTGAGGAAGAATGAATAATGAGAAAAGACCATTAGATTTGACAATTATGAATTTATTGGCAAACTAGTTTGAGTTTAATGATGAGAGAAATCAGATTTCAGAGGCTTTAAAAGAATGAGAGCAGAGAAAGTAAAGGCACCTATATCTAGTGTGTTAATAGCTATCTCAAGTTCAGCTGAGAAAGAGAGAAGAGATATGAAGGTATTTATTGTGAAATACCTTGCAAACCACTAGCCTTATAGAAATATAAGATATTCCTCTCCCCCTCACAGTCTATATGTCCTCAGCAAACTCAGATTTTGTGGATGAATGCAATGTGATTTTTCCCTTTGACCAGAAATCTCTCAAGTTTTCTCTTTCATGAGAAATGCTGCCACTACTTTAATTACAGAAACGTGAACAGCTTGCATTATATGTATGGCAAAGCAGGTAAAAATTGTAAATGCATAGATTTGTTTTTGCTGATAGGATGCTTGCATAAAGTATAAAGTAACCATTACAACACCTCCAAACATTGGTTGAACATAGAGAAGGGTGACAGCTGTCAGTATGGATGGCTGTTTTAAGCTTCCAACCCTCCCCTGTATCCTTTCTCCAAGCCAAGTCTTTTAGAAAGTGGTTCCTTGCTATAAGACCTTCTAACAGACAAGGTATGACTGCCTGGACCTGGGAACAAGTGCTTCCACCTTGAAAGATTAAAATATTTTTATGCAATCAGTAAATTCTGTTATGAAACTTTTCAGCTGCTAAATTAAATGATAAGAATAACTAGTATTTTGAAATTCTGAACATCTTATAATTAGACCAGCCTTTAAAAAATATTCTGAGTTAAGGCACATTAGAATGTATTCCACAACATGGAGACAGCCCTGACAAAGAAACATTATTCTTAGATTTACAATTAATTACCCTTATGTCTATACCTTGCATTCAATTTGCATATCTTAAAAGTGCTGTAAATTTCATAGGACTCCCTTGTTATTTAAGATCATTCTGCTTAGTAAAAGTTTTTCTGTGATAACTTTCTCCTGATTATGTAGTTGTGAGGTCAATAAATCTGGCTTTACTTTGCTTCTACAATGTTATAATTTTTCTTTTTTTGTGTGTTTTTCATTATTTGGCTCCTTGTTCCTTCTGCCCTCTCATTTATAATCCCCCAAAGAACCAACAGATACCGAAGTCGGCTGGAAGACTAAGTGAGTGGTCAGACTCTGAGATGTTATCTTCTTCCCAGAACGCATTGGTACTGGGTGTCTGACATGTTCTATACATCTTTCTTGTGTCAACCTCATTAAACAAATACAATTTGATGTATAGCTCTCAAGAAATGAAATTTTATGCAATGAATTTTTTTCTCTCCAGATTATTGTAAGATTTCACTCCCTTTATTTCCCTCCTCTATCTGTCCCTCTCTTTCCATCCCTGCAATCTTAACTCCACAGTGATCTGTTGCTTTCTTTTCTAGTTGCAATTCTATATAAGGTCACTGCTAATTTCATAACCTTTCATTCAACGGAGTTTTTACATTTATCCTGTATATTATATTTTTTAAAAGACTGCATTGGATTGCCTAAATTATTCATAAGTAGCCATTAGCACTAGATAAAATATTATATATTCTGTGGAAGGCTGTTAAGTTTGTTTACCTTGATCAGATACACATGTACATTGGGTTCTTGAATCTGTGTCTGTTGGCTGTCACATATATGTCGTAAATGTCCTGAACTTTCATGGGTAAGGACGTATAAATGTGCTTTATGGAAGAATCCAAGGTTACTATAATACCCTGCAAAGGAGAAGGACACAGAACACTTAACCAGAATAGTAAATATCAGCCCAATACTGTTTCAGCCAAAAAGAATTTTAAGAAGGAATGTATGCTTAAACAACAACAAAAAACACAACCCACAACACTCCCCAACTGAGACCTTAGATTATTATTTTCAAAAAAAAAGAAAAGAAAAGAAAGAAGGAAAAAAATCACTCCAAGAATAATTAATACCCATCTTGCTTACTACTGGAGAGAATTGCTGGAAATCAGTGTTTTTGTTGTTGTTTCCTTTTTAATGAACTTCATTGTAGTAATTTCCTGAGCCTAGGTCAATATTCTTTTTTAATAAAGGCAAATATATAACACGTGAAGAAGTGGTAACAGAATATACAAAGCTTTGCTTCTCAAATAGGCAACCCAGTTTGAGAGGTTTTGCCTTGTTTCTTTTCAAGAGAAGAGAAAAAAATCCTCTCCCTCCTCCCCCACTTTTAGTTTTATATTAAGCACAACCAGGTAATTTCCCATTGCTTCTTCCTCACCATTATTAATTGGTGGTTTATTAAAGCTATTTTTAAAAAGTTAATACCACTGTCATTTCCCTATAATATCTCCCAGGAAATAGAGTATCCCAGAAAGCCAGTGTAGAGAGAGAGCAGCAGCCATGTTAAACTCTGTATTCTGTCTAGAGAATACAGTCCTACTCATTGACAGGTACGGGGTGATCCTTGCCTTGGAGCTATAGCAATGGAATTCATGGCCATAGCCAGTAGGATAAATAATGGATTCTTCATATATTCTTTTTCTTTTTCTTTTTTTTTTCTTTTTTTTTTTAGGAAGGGGAGCCATGGCGTGATCTATTATATTGGCTCCCTTTCGTTTTACTGCTATCCCAGCCTCTTTACATCCTTTCTGAAACATGAAGGGGTATGGAAAAATTTGGGGGGGGGGAGGAGAGGCAAATGGATTAATTTTTAGTAGTAAGGATTTCTCTGGCATTTCAATAAGTGAATGAGTAACTAGGATTTCAAGAAAGCCCATTTATCCTGGCTTCGATGGGCTGAATGCAAGTCAAAGTGAGAGTGGCACTTTCCTCGTTGATTATAATATAATATTTCCATTAAAATCAGTTTTAAAAGCCTTCCCAAATTCCAATAATCCTATTTCAAAGAATATAAAGCTGTGCTGTAGATTAGCTTGCCCTAGAATACCTTGGCAAAAGTATCCAAGTAGCAAGAGTTTTCCTAGTCTTATGTCCTATATACATCTGTTAAATTACTCCGAGATCTCATTAAATAAAGCTAATGCACTTGTAAAACAGTAGGGAGAGACAGTTTATCATTGTAACTGTTAGAGAGAGCCATTCTGAAAGGGAGGGAGCCAAGAAGACTAGGTGTATGCTGGTCAGTGTAGATGTTTCTAGGCCATAAATCTTGGCTCTTTCCCGCCTAGTTATTGTGTATTTCTTTAGGTGAGAGATTGATTGTAGCAGCCGAAGATGAATTTGCCCATGGTCCCTTTCTTCTCTCTCTCTCTCTCTTTTTTTTACACTCCTGATGCTTCGCCAAGGTGATAATGCTTTTTCCCCCCCTGCAATCATTTGTTTCAGATTAAAAGCATGAAACGGCACGAAGAAACATAGGCAGGTTGGTCTCTGTAGTCGGGCAGGCATGAGGGCATGAAGATGTATAATGTCCCAAGTGGGAGGAAGAGCATTTGGCCCCCACAGGATTTATAACGGGTTTACCTGAAGGAGACCCAGGGACACTTAGCCGATCGGATACCTGGAAGGACACTGACGGTCCCTTACTATGGAGTTTTTAAGCAGATGGTAAAAAGAGTTTCATGTGAAACACTGAACGTCACAGGGCCATTTGACTCCATGATTACTGCAGCCTTATTGTCTTTTCTCAGGATATGTATGTCTGGATCACCCTGGTCCTGAATGGGGAAAAGAGATACTTTTCATGAATATATATAGATGTTGAATTTATAAGGATCAATATAGTCACAAATGTTGTACAACATGTCAGGATATCATAAAAAGCAGGCAGTTCTACATAAAATACCAGCTTAATCTTGGAGATTTTAAAGCCTCATTAAAATGTGGATAAAGTCCATATATGGGATGGCAGCACTCAAAAGGTTGAAGTTGTATATCTGTGGTGCAAACATTTTTACCATGATTTCTGAATGTCAGTGGTCTTTTTGGAGCAGAGCAGGGATTCAGAGGTGACATGTAGAGCACAGAACACATGGAAGCTCCCTGATATTGCTACACACCTTTTTGGTTCAACAGTGTTGTGGCTTCCTGTGACCCTTTGGTTTCCCTCAGCTTCCTCTTCAGGGGAATGGGTTTGGTGGGAAAAAGTAAAATCTACTATCCCCAAAGTGTTCTGGGAATCATAAGATCAAAAATTTAGAGTGGGAAGGAATATTGCAGGTTATCCAATTCGACTCACTTTACAGATGAGGAATCTGATAAGAAATGACTTTTCCAAGGTTACACAGTTAGTACAAGACCCAGCCAACATTCACACTCAGGTCTGCTGACTCTAAATTCAGTTCTTTTCCCACCATATCATAAAAATAAATTAAATTCATAGATTTTTTTTTAAATTAAGTGTTTAGGTACTGATTTTTTTTAGGAAAGAAAGAAAGGAGAAAGAGGGATAATAGGATGAGATGTTAAGAGAACACAGAAGCTTTATATTGAAAAAGTCTATATAGGAAAGATAGGCTGAGATTGGGGTTGGGGGGAATCTCTAGATTGAACCTCTGAAAAAAAATCTCCTGACTTCTAGGAGGAAAGAAGAGTCACAAGAACTGAATATCTGAAGAGAGGCTCAAGCAGTAGTAAGGGCAGAATTCAAGGGAGGGCGGTGGAGTTGGGTGGCATTTTGTAAATTTGCTATTTTGATTTAACTTTAAGAATTATCTTGCTCCATGTTTTCAAACAGAGGGGAGGATTGGGACATGTGAGTTAACCTAGTTTTCCTTGAACAAAGTTAGTGTACATGGCCTTATTATTGGAATTCTGGGTATTTTTTTCTTCCTGAAGAAACTTTGGAAGTCAAGCAAGTACTTTTATCTTGACCTTTCTGCAACACTGCCCTATATTCACTGCTTGTCAGCACACGTTTGTCTGGAGTCATCCGTCACTGCCATCCGTCACTCCAGTGCCATTCCCATCAGTCCCATTATCAGGGATCAGGAGAGAGCTGAGCCTGGAGTGGGAAGGATCATTAAACCTCAGGCTCCCAGGTAGTACAGGTAGTCCAGGTGGCCTGTTGTTATTTATAATAAAGAAACAACGCAGCAGAACTGCCTGACAGTGGCCCATGAGGCCTAGAAGGAGGACGGGCTGAGCGATGTCATCTCTGAAGGACAGCTAAAAGTGGACTTCTCTCCCCCTCCCTGTAAGCGAAGAGGATTTATTGAACATCTGTTCAGTACATGGCTGGGAAGATTGATTAATTTAATTGCTCACACTTTGCTTAAGTAACATTTGAATACTTAATGTCAGGTTTGAAGGATATTACAACATTTGCTTGCACACCTTCTTCTTAAAGTGGCAGAGGAGAGATTTCTGGGGAGGGGGGTTGGGATGGTGGAGAACCCCCTCTAAATCCTCCTTTAGAGCGAGTCTACGGGAGTCACAAGTGGGAAAGGCTGCCTCTTTTCATAAAAGCAACTAGTTACTTTTCACATTTTTCCCATCGTGATAAATCATTAATGTAATGAGGTTGGATCTTCTTCACTGAGTGGTGGTAATTTTCCCTCTGGTATCAACTATAGAGACAGCTGAGCATATTATATATTTCTGTACCCTTTAACATAATACCGTAATCGTATTGAAGTACTAGATGAGTTAAAGCTGCAATAATTTATTACAGGTTACATTCAGGCAGCATATTTGGAGGGAATTCCTGAAAGTCTCACAGAAAATCAGGCTTTAAGTGGGATAATACAGGGAGTACAGATTGGCGCAGAGACCATCAACACGCACCCTTTATGGTGTCCCTCCGAATTCCCCTTGTGTCAGATGCCAGCTCTGGTAATAGCTGCGTCCCCCAAAACACTAACGGATGCTTTAAGGAGAGTCCTTTAGGATGTTGGGTATATCTAGTTAATGCATTTTCTATGTCTATTCTAAGGTGTATTTCACTTTAAAAAGATTTGCTACACAAAACTGTAGTTCCAAAAGCTCTGGGGTAGGTCTCCTTTAAATGATAAGAAGGATCTCCAGTGCCTTCAAAGTAGAAATTAATTTTTTAAAAATTTTGCTTATGCCCGCTTTTTATGGAGCACATCTGTTTCATAAAAAGGCACTAGACACCAGGTAGGTTTGTGGTAAGTATTCAGTAAGACACTGGACCCTGGTTGAGTTTGTGTGAAGAAATGGCCTGAATTACTTTTGGTTTATGCACAAAGATGATACTTTCTTCTACTTCCCTTCTTTGTGCTCACAATTGTGTCTCCATGGCATAAATGGTGAATGAATGGACATAAACATACAGGTATCTGTGTTCCTTCCCAGCTTTCACCTCTAAGGTTAATTTTTCTTCGAGAACCAACTCTTGGTTTCTTAAGGAAGAGTTACTTTGGTCTTTTATTTGAAGTCTTTCCCATATCATCTCTATAGGAAGATATTTCACATCAGAGAAGGAAATCTTTAAATATTTGTCTTCCCTTTGTGGGTGAACATTGAAAGTAGGAGCAGTGAGATGGAGTAATTTGCTTGGCTACTATAAATGCTACAAATAGTCAATGGCGCTGGCATAGAACTGTGTGTTTTTTATTGTCAGAGTTGCCATATATAATGTTCTCACAACAATGCTTAAATCTGAGAGGGAAAGATTTAACAGAGCTACATTACTAATTTACTACCAGCAAACAGAACAGCAAAAAAAAAAAAAAAAAAGAAGGGAAAAAAACAAGAAAAAAGAAAAAAGAAAGGCAGAAAAGCTGAGAAATGAAAGGCCTCAGATGAGACTGTACAAAACCAAGCTCTAGGATGGCGGAGTGGTACTTAATAATGGCTCTGGCATTTTGTTAGCATCTCTACAAGGAAAAATTGTTCTTAGAAAAGGATAATCTACAGTCGAATCTGATTGAAGTCAAAAGAAACATCGGTTGATTTCTTTGAGAGATGCCCGTCTGTCCCTGGGCCTGACCGCACACAATACATCCTGCCACAGTGAGTCAGATTGTCAAGGCCAGAACCAGGTGCCGGTGTTACTTGTATCCTTCTACATCAGTCATACTGCAGGGAGCAGACAATTAATTCTGGAGCAAAATTGAAAGTCAGAGGCAGAGTCTGAAAGAACAGAATGACAATAATAAAGTGCCCCTGCCTCACATTAATCTCCCTCACTTCAGGCCTGTCACAGCCGGCCTGGCTGTGACTAATGCCAGGCTTTGCATACAGTGGTCACAGACATGAGCAGCATGCTCTCTTTACAGCACCCGCGATGTGCTTTGTTGGGTTTTTGACTCCTGTGGAATCACTGAAAAAACATAGCCGCCGGTCATAGGTGAGGGGACCAAGTTCCTTCATCATCCACCTGGTGATCGATGCTGGGGATCTGGGGACTGGGCTCACAAGAGCAATGGAATCGCATTCCTCTTTTTTTTTTTTTTTTGCCCACTCTCTTCACTCTTCCTTTTGCTCTCTTTCCCTCTCTCTTTTTGCCTCCTCTCTTTTTCTTCTCTCACCTTTCTCCTATTCTTTTCCTTCTCCTTTCTCCTTGTTCTCTCTTCTAATTTCACTTCTGTTTCTCCTCTCTATCTCTCTCTGTCTCTCCATCTCTGTCTCTGTCTCACTGCATCTTTCTCCATCTTTCTCTCTGTCTCTCTCTGTCTTTATCTCTCTCCCTCTGTGTCTCACTGCATCACTCTCCATTTCTCTCTCTCTCTCTCTCTCTCTCTCTCTCTCTCTCTCTCTCTCTCTCTCTCTCTCTCTCTCTCTCTCTTGCTGTCTCTGTCTTTCTGTCTCTCTCTCTCTCCATCTCTCTCTGTGTGTCTCTCGTTGTCTCTATCTCTCTCTCCTTCTCATTCTGTCTCTGTCTCTCTGTGTTTCTCTGTCTCTCTTTGTATCTCTCTGTCTCTTTGTCTATGTCTCTTCCCTTTTCTTTCTCCCCCACCTTCTCTGTCCCTTCTCTCTCTCTGTCTTGCTGCCTCTCTTTTCATTTCTTTCCTGGGTCTCTCTCTGTCTCTCTTTCTCTCAGTCTCAGTCTGTTTTTTTTCTGTCTTTGTTTTTCTTAATCTGTCTATTTCACTCTTAGTTTCTCTTTCCCTCTGTCTTTATCTCTGTCTCTTTCTCTTTTTTTCTCTGTCTCTGTCTCCTTTTTTCCTCTTCTCATATCCCTTTTCTCTTTATTCATCTCTCTTTCTATTTCTTCTTCTTCCTCTTCTTCATCTCTTATTCACACACACACACTCTCTCTCTCTCTGGTCTCACAGTTTCACCATCTTTCCCTCTTTCCCCACATTTTTCTTTGTTGGTCTCCACCCCCTCTTATTTTTTTTCTGAAGAATACTTTAGGGGAACATCCACATGCAGATTAACAGACTCCTGGTATGAGCTGAAGTTGTGATAGGCAGGCAGGTTGATCTAGGCCAAATTGACACACTGATCATAAATAAATCACTGGATCCAGATGCCACACGCCCAGGAGTTTTGAAGGAGCTCAAAGGTGAAATTGTGGAACTGCTGGCCAAAAAGTGGAGGATGTCACCACAAAGGCCACTATGCCAGAGGATTGACAGATTGCCATCACAATCTCCATCCATAAGGAGGCGGTTCTGGGAGCTATAGACAAGTAAGTTTCTATTCTCTCCTTGGCAAGCAAGTAGAATATATAATAAAGTATAGGATCAGTGAACATATAAACAAAGCTAACCTGTTGGAGAAAAAAAGGAAAGGAAAATATGTTTTTTATAAGGGGAAAGCATGCCTCACTGACCTGAGAGAGGGTTTTTGAGAGAATAGGTAAACATGTGAACAAAGGGGCATCAATACACATACTTCATTTAGAATTTCAAAAAGTTTTTATTTCAAGAACTACTGAAAATCAAAGAAAAAAATAATACCCTTGAAATACCATGCAATTTGGAGCAACAGTATGTCATGAAGAGGGATTTGGTTTAGGGATTAACTGTTACATTCTTTACCTAGAGACTCTATACACTAAGGAAAATAATAGCAGCATGGAAATACTCAAAAACAAAACAAAAAAGAGAAATATGTATGGTGAGGTTGAGCGTGACTGTCATCTTGTACAAGGGCTCAAGACGGTGGGGTGCCATGTGGAACTTCAGTCTCTGAACCTTCTGAAAGATAGAGCTGGGGCAGGACTAGAGAAGGACAATGAGGAGGCTAGAATTTAAAGTGAGGGGGAATTTTCAAGATCATTCAATCATAGGATTGTAGGTAAATTTTCACAGGCCATATAGTCCAAGTCTCTCATTTTAGAGATGAGGAAATGAAAATCTAGAAAGGCTTAAGGGATTAAAGTCTTTCTCAGGCAGCTAGAAAGCATAATGGGTAGAGCACTGGCCAAGAGTTAAAAACAGTTGAGTCCAAATCCAGCCTCTGTCTGCCCCAGTTTCCATATCTATAAAATGGAAATAATAATAACACCTACTTCTTACGGTTATTGTAAAGATAAAATTAGAGATTTATAAAGTACCTTTATATATCTTAAAGCTCTATGAAAATGCTCTATTTATATATGTAATAAATGTCAAGTATGGGATTTGAACATGGTCTTCTGAGTCTAAATTCTGTACTTCCAAACATACTATACCTGAATCAAGGTCCTTCAAGATAGAAAAAAGGACTTTTAAACATATGACAGGTCAGTCTAAAAAGATGAAATTGAGGAACCAATCAAAGTCTGAAAAATACAATGGAATAGAGATTTTGGCAAAAGAAGAATGAACTTTTATTTATATAGCACTTACTGTATGTGAGGTGTTGTGCTGAGTATTTTACAATTATTAATTTATTTTATCTTTAATTGACCCTGTGAGGTAAATGCTATTCTTATCTTCATTTTATAGTTGTGGAAACTGAGACTTAGGAAGGTTGTGGTTTGCCCAGGATCCTAGGGTTGGTAAGAATCCAAGGTTGGATTTGAACTCAGTTCCTTGTGACACCAGCCCCAGTGCTTCCTCTATCTACTTTACTACCTAACTGCCCTTGGGCAATTCTAATCAATAATTCAGAGAAGCCCCAAGGAGAGAAGTTAGGGTTAAATGACAGCTTTACTTTTTTAGCTTTCTATTAATCTTCTCCTTGGATGCCCTACTGTGATATTGAAGAAGGGACCCAGGGTCTTGCAGTTCAGAGCAGCAGAACCTCCATGCTGATGGATTCTACCAAACAGGTAAAGTGTCCACTGCACCTTGTGGTAATGGTAACTGTAGCTATTGTCTGACAACCTGCAGAGCTTCATCACCAGGAGATTGACTGCCAAGTGATACATTCTTCTTTGACTCCTTAAATTCCTAACGACCAGCTGTGAAAGCCCATGTATGTCTTTGTGAGTGTGTGTATGTGTGTGTATTATACATTACATCAGGGGAGTGTCCACAGAGATGAAATCATGTGTGTTGGGCACTTTATTCATGAAGTAAAAAAAAAAAAAACATATGAAATTCACTGGGGCAAACAGCAAGGGTGGTGGCTGGTGTTGCGGAGGGAACACATTCCATTCTTCCATTCACCATCCCCATCTGACAGAATCCAAAGCTGAAAAGCACATAGGACTGACTTTGGCAAGCAGGGAGAGTCCCCTTTATCTTCCCATCATCCCCTTCCTCCATTACAAGATTCTTCAGACAGGAACATGAACACAGATACATAAGAGTTTGGCCCAAGTTTTGAGTTTAGAATGTGCAGGCACAGATTCAATGAGGTGTTGGCTAGTGAACTTAAAGAATCATTTTTGCCTTATGTTAACATGGCATAAAACATTCAGAGAGCTATTGGTAATATGACCAGGCTTCAATGATAGAATTAACTGAATGAAAACATCAACAATTAGGATTAGTTATATTTTAATGATGGACTCTGGAAATCTGAAAACTTCCAAGACCCTAAAACCTTTCTATCACTAATTATAGAATTTTAGAAATAAGAAAGAATGAATGAAGGCTTTGTTTGACACAGAAACTATGATAAACTCACAGCTACTTACTTGCTATCCTTGCCCTGTGCTCACATATTGGTTAACCAATTTGGTATGGCTAGCAGAGAGGAAACACTGTCCCTACGTTCAATCTTGTTGGATACTAATCCAGAGGAAGATCAGTCTTGTGCTTTTCTAGACACACTAATCCACTGGCTCCACAAAATACTTTAATTGCCTTTGGCAGAATTGGGTTCCATTAATTTTATTATCTTTTTGTGTAATCAGTAAATACTTCAACATTTAAAGTGCAGTGTAATTGTTCTTCCAAAGCAAAGCATCCATGTAAAATTTATTGGAATGAACTAGACAGAAAGAATAGTAGAAATATTCCAGAAGGGGCTACTGAGTCACTGAAAAGTTTTCAAATGGGTATGTTTTGAAGGTGAGAGGAAAAAATAAAGAATAGCAAGGAGTGATGAAGCCAGTCTAAGAGGAATGGCTTGTGTATAAGCACTCTTGTTTCATCTAAATGGATATCTATCCTGGAGAAGGAAGAGTGACCATCCCTTAAGATTATTAGATTCCTTATTTCTCAGTCCCACAGGTCCTTAAGGGCCCTGGAAAATTTAAGAACCAAGAGCAACAGATGAAACACATTTAGGCTTAATGTCAGGAAAGACATTTAGATTTCTGTAGAAGTAGAACTGGCTTCCTTCAGAGATCATAAGTCCCTCCTTCCAGGAGTGTTCAAGCAGAGGCTGTGTTAAATTGTCAGAAAGTTTGTAGAGGGAATTCTTTGGGGGGCTATTAGTTGAACTAGATGGCTATGGAGGTCCCCTCCAATTCAGAAATTCTTGGATTCACTAATACCAAGAAAGTTATCTTTTTCCACTATGGCTTTATGAAGCTAATTTAAACAAAAAAGCTTTTCTATAGATTATTTATTTTACTATCCATGGTATCCAGCTTACTACCATGAAATAGAACATATAGATATTTGTAATAAAACAAACTTTTAGCATTGTGCACTGAAAGGAAGACAGCACCTCAGTCATACCAATGATAACATAAATGATATTTAAATCTATTTTCTTAAGAGAGGAAGTGTAGTTTAATTGGCAGAAGGAAGAAGAGGGAGACAAAGACAGGAAAGGGAAGGAAGAAAGGAAAGAGGGAAGGAAGGAAGGAAAGAAGGAAGGAAGGGAAGGAAAAAGGAATAAAGAATGCAAAGAAGGGAAGAAGGAAGGAAGGGAGAGAGGGAAGGAAGAGAAGGTGGGAGGGAGAAAGGAAAAAAAAAGAAAAAGGGAGGAAGGGAAGAAAAAAGAAAAGGAGGGAGGTGACAAGCATTTATTAAGGGTTCATAAAGTGCTAAGCTCTACAAATATTGTCTCATTTGATCCTCATAACAAATCTGAGAGGTAGGTACTGTTGTTATTCCCATTTTTTAGTTGAGAAAACTGAGGCGTACAATGGTTACATTATTTGTCCCAATTAGGAAGTATCTAAGGTGGAATTTGAACTCTGGATTTTCTCCTTTGGACTTTAAGGAGCATTTGATTTGAAGTCAGAAGACTTAGGTTTGAATCCTGCTCTTCTACTTCCTGTCTGAATTTGAGCAAGTAATTTCCTCATTCTTTTGCTAAATTTCCTCACCTATTAAGATGATTTCTTAAGGTTTCTTTTTAACTTATTATTAATGATTCATTTTTGTTGTTGTTGTAATAGTATCTTTAAATAGCTGTGTTGTTCAAACTCAATTCAACAAAAATATATTAAACAACTTTTATATACAAAGCACCCTTCCAAGTACCAGAGATAGAAGGACTGGATTTATGATTTCATGAGTAAGTAATTTCCCTCCATCAATACAAGTCAACACTTTTTATGCAACTTATAATCTTTAAGAGATGTCTAAAACCTTGAGAAGTTAAGTGACTCCTCAAAATCCCATAACCAGTAGGCATCTTAAAGGAGGACTTGGGTCTAGATCATCCTGGTTTGGAGACCAACGTTCCATTCACTGCATCACATTTCCTCTCACATTGAATATTTAACCCTCAGTAGAAGAAAAACTG
Organism: Sminthopsis crassicaudata; assembly: GCF_048593235.1. Classification (NCBI taxonomy): domain Eukaryota; kingdom Metazoa; phylum Chordata; class Mammalia; order Dasyuromorphia; family Dasyuridae; genus Sminthopsis; species Sminthopsis crassicaudata. The sequence continues at coordinate 475,982,240 of NC_133618.1, forward strand.
CTTAATCAAAACAAACAAAACATTTCTTTCCCTCAAGGAGTTTTCATTCAACTGGGTATTAAATATCAATGATAATTTTTAAAACATAAATATTTCAAATGAAGGCTGATCTCTCATAAAAGAAAGATAAAAGGCTTATGGAATCCCTCTTCATATCCCACTATTTAAGAGGCAATGATGTCTTCCTTTAAAACTAGAAGGCTTTCAGTGTGAAAACCAAGGAGATACAAATATGAGAAGGCAGAATAGCTTTGTGATCTGTGTTGGATGGTAATAAGGTGAAAGCTTATCCTACAGAGAAGGAAAGGAAGAAGGTTTAGAAATAGGAACAGGAATCAGCTCTCTGTCCTTCAGGGAATCTAGTATGGACTGAAATGTGGTATGATCATTCAGTAAGGGTAATAGGAGAAAAAGAAGAGTCCTGGTGATTAGTGATTCCCTCTTGAAGGAATTGAGTCTGCTATTTGTAGACTTGATCACAACAAAAGAAAGCTCTGTTGTCATCCTCTCAAGACATGTAGCCAAGACATAATAGAAAAGCTTCTAAGACTTATCAAAACACGTAACTACTACCCACTTCTAGTGATTCACATAGGAGAAAAAAGATACTGCCAGAAGTAACCTAGAAAGCATGGTAAGAGCATAAAATATTTGGCAATAAACTAAAAACTTTGGGGACGTAGATGTAATTTTCATCCCTGCTTCCTATTGAAGACAAGTCGATTTGGGATTACAAATATGGTATAGGGGCAGCTGGTTGGTGCAGCAGAGAGAGTTCCAAGCCTAGAGTTAGGAGGACCTGAGTTCAAATCCAGACTCAGGCACTTAATATTTACCAGCTCTGTGACCCTGGGCATGTCGTTTAATACCAACTGCCTAACCCCTCCCCCCCAAAACCCACATGATGTAAAAATACATTTGCCTGCTGTTTTGTAAATCTCAAAAAAAAAAAAAAATTCCAAAAGTCTTTAACCCAAAAATTCAGGGAGGAAGTTGTATGTACAAAACTACTTATGTATACTCACCTAGCTAGATACCATGGAGAGTAGTTATAATAACAAAAGATGAGTAATTGAGGTACCCAAAAGTTTGCAAGAGTAAAAATTCAAAAAAAGGAGACAGCATTAAAGGACCATACCTTAAAATACCTGCACACAAACGCACAAAATGTAGGCAATTAACTAGAGGTCTTGATATAAGGAAGAAATTTTAACTTTACATGTCAGAGAGCCTTGGTAGAAAGACTAGAAGCTGACTCTGGATGGATATGGCTTATTTAAAAGAAGCGGGAGAGAGAAAAGGACTAGCATAAATCTGAAGATATCTAGAACCTGGAGAAGAAAGCATCGTGGAAAGCATTTGGGTAAAGAGCAGATTATAGAAGCAATTTTATTATCAGAGTATAAGCACAGGGCACCTCAACAGAAAATGCAAATAAGTGAAGAGGTTGGGAAATAGATCACAAACGTGGTACAAATAATGATAGTGTAATAATGGTGGATTTTCATCTAACCATCTTCTGGAGATCTCTTGATCTGTTGATCTCTACTGTTGGTCTGTCTCTGTCTCTCTGTCTCTGTTTCTCTCTGTGTCTGTCTCTTTGTCTCTATCTTGTTGTCTCTCTCTGTCTCTCTCTTTTTTTTCTCTCTGTCTCTCTCTCCTTCTGTCTGTCTCTCTCTTTTCTGTCAGTGTGTGTATGTGTATATGTGTCTTTCTCTCTTCTTCCCATTTATAGATAACATGAAGGGAAAAGCTAGCATACTGGATGCCAGAGTCAAATTCTAAAAATGATCTTGACAAGTTAGAATATTGGGCAGCATCTAAAAAGATGATTTTTTTGGTTCTATCGTTTGCAGTTATGTCTAACTCTTTATGGTCCCATTTTGGGTTTTCTTGGCAGAGATACTATAGTGGTTTTCTATTTCCTTCTCCAGTTTATTTTACAGATGAGGAAACTGAGGCAAACAGGGTGAAGTGACTTGCTCAGGGACATGCAATGAATAAGTGCCTTATGATTTGAACCCTGAAGATGAGTCTTCTGACTCCAGGCCCAGCCCTCTATCCCCTGTGCTTCCTAGGTGCCCAAGATCAAAGAATAAATAAATGATAGGAATAAATGTAAAGTTTTTATTGTTGATTCAAAAAAAAAAAGAACCCCATCTCATTAATAAAAGATTGGAGAGGCATAGCCAGGCAATAATTTGACTTTGAAAATTGTTGGGATTTTGATAGATTGTGGGCTCGATGTGAGTTGGCAGTGTGATGTCAGGATCAATGAAGCTAATTTGATATTGGTAAAGAGAGATTGTCCAGAACATCCAAGAATAGGCAACTAGCATGATAAAAGCCTTTGAGTCCATGATATCTTGGAGTTGACTTAGGGTGTTGGAGCTACTTAGCCTAGAGATTAAAATTTAAAAAAAAAGAAAAACCTGCCGAATAAAAGAGGTAATAGACTTGTATTGTTTGACCCCAGGGGTAGAAACACAAACAAAGTTTGGAAGTTGAAAAAAAAAAAGGCTTGGTATAATGAGCAATTTTCTAACAATTCAAAAGTTTGCAAGGATAAGCTCAAGAGGCAGAATGTTCTCTGCATTGGAAGAACATTAAACAAAAGCTGGGTGATCAATTTTGGGAAGTAGAGTTCTGGGGATTTTTTGTTGTGTTTGGTAGCCACTGAGGTCCTTTCCAATTATAAATCTATGATTCTATGAATTGGCTTTTGACCCTCCAAAACATATCCCCAAAACATAATTACTTGAACTCTTTTTTAAAAAGAAATACCTTTCAGAAGTAACAGTTATACATTTGTTAGGTCTCCTCAATACCTCTTTTCAGTGTTGTTCTTCCCTGTTTTGCTTCTGTGTGGGTTGTAGATATATGCTGTGTCTGGCGTTCCTCCAATTCAAATATAGAAAATGTACATTCGTACAGTAGCTGCTAGAATCGTTTTTATTTGAATCTTGGTATGGGGAAACACTCATTTAATGTCTTGTTAGGCAAAGGAGTCATTCCAAGAGCTTCTGTAAAGAAGGTACTTAACTAATTTCCTGTATTTATATAACATGGCATCCGCCTCTTCCCCTCATCCCCCTACCCCAATACTTTCAGCCAAGGAAATAGCTGAAAATAGAATTTTCCCCCAGGAAGCAATCAATGGCTGACTTCTTTCTCACGCATCCAGAGATATGGCTCTTGGAGTATGGCCCATTCCTTGGACTAACACCAACGTACTCAGATCACCCAAGTATGGCCTATAGGTCTCAGGTAGCACAGAATTTCTTGTCTTTTTTATGTTACTTATGGGAAACAAGGTCTATTTTGCCTCTAGATCAGAATTTGCTTGGTTATCACTTTCTCTGACAATCTTAGAGGAGATGATGGGGTGGAAATTATCTTTCTATTTTTGTTAATTCTCACATTTGTTTGCATTGGTATTCCAAAGTTTGCATTGGTATTCCAAAGTAATATAGTTTCTTGGAAATGTTTAGCAGCAATATGACCAGTGAAGCCTAGAAAATGCAGGTCAGTCTGCCAAAATAAAGCATTATGGGTCAGGGAATGATGGTAAATGTTTAATAACTAGCTTTCAAAAACACTATACACACAATATACATTTAAGTTTAATGTATATTCTTAACATGTTCTCCATCAAATTTTTTCAGTCAAGGCAAATAGCAAAGCAATCATTCAACTCCTGATTCATAGTGTCTGATGATTTCTGAGGTGTAAATGTTCACCCTAATGATTTAGCAATTGGTTTTTGGGAGTCAGGAATTCGTCTCATATTTGGATAAGGATAAAAATAAAGTCCTACCCTTAGGCTCAAAAACTAAACTGCACAAGTATAGGATGGAGAAGATAAAGTTAAACAAAGGTTTGTGTGTGGGAAAAATCAATTAAATGAATTTAAAATGTTTAAACTAAATAAGAGACTCACAATAGCTGTCTTCAAGTATCTGAAAGGCTGTCATGTAGAAGAGGAATTAGATTTGTACTGTTTGGCCCCAAAGGGCAGAATTGGGATCAATGGATAGAAATTGCTGAGAGGCATATATTAGTTCATTAGGAGCAGAAATCTCCCAACAATTAGAGTCAACAGAAAGTAGAAAATCAACAAAACCAAAAACAAAAAAAAAATCCTACAAAGCAAAAAAGACCAAAAACCAAAACAAACAATAACAATAACAACAACAACAACAATATAAAAATAAGGGAAGAAGGAAGGAATGAAGGGAGGGAGGCAAGGAGGAAGGAAGGAAGACAAGAAAGAAGAAAGGGAGGGAGAAAAGGAGAGAGGGAAACAGGCAGGTAAGTAGAAAGGGAAGGAAAAAGGAAGGAGAGAGGAAAGGAAGAAAGATAAGAAGGAAGGAGAGAAGGAAGGATATAAAGGAAAGCAGGAAGGAAGGAAGAAAAGAAGAAAAAACAAAGGATGGAAGGAAAAAAGAAAAAGAAAGAAAGAAAGGAAGGAGGGAAGGAAGAAAGAAGGAAGAAGATAGGGAATAATAGATGGAAGAAAGGAAGAGGAACAAGGAAGGCAGGAAGGAAGAAGGGAAGGAAGAAGGGAGAGAAAGAAAGAAGGAGGGAAGGAATGAATAAATGAAGGAAAGAAGGAAAGGAAAGCAGAAAGGAAGGAAAAAGAAAAGAAGAAGGAAAAAAGGAAAGGAGGAAGGAAAGAAGGAGGGAGAATGAAAGAAAGGAAGGAAAGAGGAAATTAAGGAAGGGAGGGATGAAATAAGGGAAAGCAGAAATGAAGGAAGAAAGAAAAGAAAAGAAAACATAAATGAATGAAGGAAAAAAGAAGACAGAAGAAAGGAAGAAGGAAGGAGAGAGGGAAGGAAGAAAAAAGAAGAAAGGAGAGAGGGAAGGAAGGAAGAAGGAAAGAAGAAAGGGAGAAAAAATTAAGAAGGAAGGAGAGAGGGAAGGAAGGAAGGAAGGAAGGAAGGAAGGAAGGAAGGAAGGAAGGAAGGAAGGAAGGAAGGAAGGAAGGAAGGAAGGAAGGAAGGAAGGAAGTTAGTTTTCCAACTGACCAATTCCAGACCAGATTTTCTTACAGAGGCTGTTGCTTGTTCTTTGTTCTCAAAGAGGATCATATCATCAGGGGGATGCTATGATGTACAAGTGAATTGCATTTAAGTGATGGAGGGCTGTGTGCAAGGTCACCTGCCTCACTTTTCCCTCCAGAGCATCTGGGTCCAGTGGCATGGGAATCTAGGTCCTTTCTAGCTCTGAGATTTGAAGATTCTGTGATTTTGTTTTCACAGACTCATTTTCTGAGCTTAATGAATTTAATTGATAAAATGTATTTCATGTAGTGCAACAGGACAGAAGGTTACATATCAGCTTTGCTTAGTATCTGGGATACTGATGTCATCGCAGAAGCCTCCCTTTTCCCCTGGCAAATCCAGCTGAGAATGAGTGTATTATGTACCTGGCATTTCCTCTTTACAGAATTCATGTAATCTTGACTCTAGTACCCACGTAATTTTTATCTTATTTCTTTATCATAAATGGAAAGACACATGTGTGTTGTTCAATCTTTTTTTTCAGTCATATCTGACTCTTAGTTACCCCATTTTAGGTTTTCTTGATAAAGATATTGGAGTGATTTACCATTTCCTTCTTCAGCTCAATTTACATAGGAGAAAACTGAAGCACACTGAGGCAGATTAAGTGACTTGCCCAGGTTTACATAGTGTCTGAGGCCAGGTCTTCCTAATTCCAGGTCTGGTACTTTATCCATTATACCATCTAGCTGCTCTGTGTGTGTGTGTGTGTGTGTGTGTGTGTGTGTGTGTGTGTATACATGCACATTCAAACACATATTAGTAAAAATATGATCGTATATTTCATATTAATCAGGTTGATTTTCTTTGTTTCAGTTGAATTCAGTCAATCAGTTAAAGTTTTAGTCGAAATATCTAAGCATCCAATACTTAATTCAATATTTGATATTTAATAGGTGCTTAGTAAATGGTTGATTACTTTATTGCTATTTGAATCTGAAGAACCTAATCCATGTATGGCATTCTTTGCCTCAACTACTTTTCTATTTATATATTTCTTTTTTCATAATATGGGGAATGGAGGAAGAAAACAAGTATTTTCATTAAGCTTTTGATATGTATTAAGCTTTTTCAAATATTATCTGATTCTCATAATAACCCTAGGAGGTAGGTATAACTATTATTCCCATTTTAGAGTTGGGGAAACTGAGTCTTCTTGTATTTGTCTTATTTAAATATACTGCATTATATTTATACCATTCATATGCCTTTCCATTTTCCTTAAGGTCAAAGAGCCTTAATTTTTGTTCTTTAAAGATTGTTATATTCTATGATTTACTACCGTATGATATCATTGAAAGGCTTTGAGTACTAAAAAAGGGGGGGATTATTATGGAGAGAAAAAATTTAATGTTTTAAAATGCACTGTTTCCTAAATGCAATTCAGTGTCTTTTTTTCCCTTATTTAATTTTAGGTTCAGTTCTTTGTACATGCAACAGTAGAATTGCCTAAAATATATGCACAATTGGACCAACTCTGGATTTTCTATACAGTTAAATATTGTAGTCTAGATAATAATCATTCTTCATCTACTTGATTTTCCCTGTTCAGATAGTTAGGCTCTTTTGTATAATTATAGAGCTCATTTTGGAAATGCTGTAATATATTCTGATGCAATGGATCCAGTGCCATAAAAAGTAGCTTCTGGAAGCCTTTTCCATTTGAACTCTGCATTGGACATCTTCTAGGACAATATCAACTAGTTTTGGTGAATATAAAAGCTCTATTTTTCTAATTGCTTCTTAATAATCAGGGAGTTATTGAACAAAGTTATCTCTTTTGTATCTTCAGGGAATGTTTATGCTTTTGACATATTAAAAGACACCTTATGGGAACAGAATCTTTAAAATTGCTCAAATGATTTTACAGCAGTGGTTTCATGTTGCTTGAGAAAACTACAAATCAACATTATCTATGTTGTATTTTTAAAAATTTTGTAAAACACTTCCCAATTACATTTTAATCTGGTTCTGCCATGATCCAGGAACAAAGCAGTGAACCTGCTTTCAAGACAACAATAATCTGTGAGATATAATATTCTCCACATCTTTTAGGCAAGTGTATGACCATAAAGTTATGATTCATTATAGAATATAATTTCTGAAAGATTGTCTATTACCTTCTTATATCCCCATTAATGATTCCCTCAATATATGTGTAGACCATTTTCAGGATAATTTTGTAGGGATAAAAAAGAAGATATTTGGGTCAGAAATTATCAATACTTTTTTCAATTTTGTTTTTAGGGCATAATTACAATTAGAGATGGAAAGAAATATAAAAGGCATCTGAGTCCAAGCACTCTCCTCAAAAAACATATGAGGAAACTGAGGACCAGGGAATTAAGTGACATGTTTCAAAAGCAGTACATGAACACAGGTTTTCTGCATGATAGTGATATACTCCTTTTTTTTAGATATTTTGAAAATCAATATTAACGATGTAGTATTTATGACTTTTGCTAATGTTTCAGTCCTCAAAGTGCTGTGTGCTATACATACATATATATGTGTGTGTGTGTGTGTGTGTAGAAATATATATATATATATATATATATATATATATATATATATATAAAATGGAAACACTAGGATAGAAAATAGGATACCATAGAAATAGGATACTAGAGGTATAAAATCAGGTACTTCTTTCAGCATTAATAATTAGAAGTGTGGAGCACTATGAACTCTCTCTCCCTGCAAAGACATTTGTATCCCAGTGGCTTAACAGTCATGCAACTAATTGGCACAGTACATAAAATATTAGGTCTCAAGTTAGGAAGTTCTGAGTTCAACTCTGACCTCAGACTCTTACCAACTATATAACCATGGGCAATTTAACTTCTTTCTATCTCAATTTCCTAATCTGTAAAATGGAAATAATAATAATTGCACCTCCTTCCTAGGGTTATGATATGGATGAACGAGATAATATTTATAAAGCACTTTGTAAACCTTAACATGTTATATAAATGCTAGCTTAATTTTTCTCCCATTGTACCCTGTTCCTCTCTCCCCAGCTTCGCTAGACATCCTATTACTTTTAGCACTCTGACAACTCAGTTCTTTGCCCTCTCCCTCATGTGACTTCACTTTTAGCACAAGGTGTCCATAGAATCACAGAGAGAGTGCTGGAGACAACCCCAGAAGCTGCTTTGTCCAAACCCTTCATTTTATATACAAGCCCAATGATGCTGTGACTTGCCATGTCACACAGATATTAATAAGCATCAGCGATGGTACTAGAACCCAGGCTATGGGACTTCAGAATCAATATTCATCCTCTGTACCATAAAAACATATGTGGTAGGTGAGTATGTATTCATGGATCAGTAACAGGCTTCAATGGGAAAACTTCCTGTCCCCGGAAAAACCTCCAGGAATCCTAGAAGATCCCAAAGCCACAGACTAATGAAATGGACACCAGACACGAAGAGCCAAAATGATCCTTTTCCTTTAAGAAATCCCTCTCCTTTTGTACCATTGCAAACATGACGGCATTTTTTGGCGGGAATGGTGAGCTATTTTGTGTATGTGTGAATTAGAACTTTGATAGACAGAATAAGCTGCAATCCAATTCTAAACTATAGATTTTCAAGCAGATTGATGCAACAAATTGTTAGCAAATAGCAGTTTGCAATTTGATGCTAATTAGACATAAGGCAAATATGTGGCGTGACAAATTAACAGCAAACCATACTGTGGAGGGTGAGCAAGAGCTGGCACAGAGCGCACTCGGTTTTGCATAGCTCCTTGTCTTAGCCGAGGAGGCCCGAGCCAGCTCCCCTTCTCCGGAAACAGGAAACCAGAGCAGAGATCACAAGCATCCTCCAATAACTTTAATTGCATATTTCAGATGCTTCCCTCGCCTTTCATCCTGACAAGGCAGCTCTCCTTTTCCCACTATCTAAGGAGATCATCAAGTGTTCTAGGAATCATCTGTGAGAAACTCAGACCATACCATTTCAAGTCTGTCTCCCACCACCCATCACAGGACCCCACAGGTCATGCCCCAAGTCCTTAAATACCATCAAAAACCACAACAGGGAGAAATAAAATGTGCTTTATGTCCAAACTATTTTTGCTGAAATTCTTATCCATTTGGATTGCACTTTAGGAGCCTTTAAAACTATGATTTAATTAATCAATTTTTCTTTTGTTAGAGGATAATACCATTTCTGCTTAGCTACATCAGGTCTAATGGTAATTAAAATGTTATTCAACCTCCTCACAATGTTTGGAAGGATGAGTTGAAAATTCCAGCTAGCCAATAGCTTCTTTCAGGCAATACATTGGACCATGTGGCTAGAGATAGGGAGGGATATGAGAAAAAGAGCCAACAATAGAGGTTTAGGATTTGGGATTAGGATTTAGAAGCCTGCTTCAACTCCTTCATTTTACAGATAAGAAAATTTAGTAATTTTTCCAAGGTTGCCCACGTCAGTAGCCAACCTGACACTCAAATCTATATCCCTGAATTCAAATGCAATGGTTATTCTATTATATTATGCTGACAGGGCCAGGAAAAGGGAAAAAATGGTCTCCAGCTGTTAAGGAGACAACAGAGTAGATTCCAGGTGTCAATTAATTAGTCATATGTTCCCCAAACACCTATTAGGTATTTAGTCTTGTTCTAGGTTGGGACAAGGGAAGAAATACAAGACATAGTTCTTGCCCTCACAGAGCCCATAGTCTGTAGAGGGAAAGAAGACCACACACATGACTGTTATATGATTAAGCGTCAAAACAATTGATGTAGACAGTTAATTAGAGAATAAGCCAGAATAGAATAAAGTGTTAATTGTGTGAAATTTAAAACCAAGAGGAGAAGGGAAACAGCTTTCTGGTGAAGAAAGACTTGAGCTGAGTTGAAGCTGGGAATTTAAAGAAGCACAATTTAGAGAAGGGGATGAACAGAAAGCAAGGATTCAGTTTAGTCTGAGAGACTAAGGTAGGCAAAGATGAAAGGATGGTCATGAGCCCCATTTGGGAAGGGTATATGTGTTTGTGGGGAACTTGGCCAGAACAGAGATAAGGCATTGAGCAACAGGGAGATACACGAATAAGAATATTGGGTCAGGAGGTTGGTTTCAAATCTCACCTTTGATACTTGTTAACTGTGTGACTCTTGGGCAAGAATGCCTCAGTTTTCTCAACTGCAAAATGGAAATAATGACAAATATGCTACATTCTTCAGAGAAGCGTGAAGATTTTTTAAACCTAAAAATATCATCTAAATTTGAATATTTAAAATTGAAAATCACCTAAAATTGAACATAAAATTCTGAATATTAGTAATATGATTATCATCATCATTATCATCATCATTGCCATCTTTCTTCTTAAATATAATTCAAATAGAAATGATCTTGGAACATATTCTACTATTATTCTTGTGTGGTTAATGTTTGATGGATCTTTATTGTTATTATTCTGGTTGTCATTAAAAAGCAGGAGAGAAAGGAAGATAAGTATAGATATAAAAAAATAAAGTCATATCAAAGAGTGACTCAAATGCTACAAATCCCTTGTCAAAGCTGGCTTTACCTCTAAGGTAGGTGGGGATGTCACCTAAGAGATGCTGAAAGGCTCAAGGCTTTCTCTACTTTGATGTAGTGTCTGGTGGAATCTGATGCAGTAGCTGACATACCCACCATTACTCTCTAATCTGGATTAAGGCACCATAGTCTTCTGCTCAAAGACACATCTATTAGATGTCTGGGAGAGCTAAATCTAAGGTCACATCATCATCATCATCACCAGCTCAACTTTTTAATGCATGTACTGGGGATCTGATAACTGTTTTAAATTCATCCTCTTGTAACTCCCCCGTCCTTTTAGAAGGCTCTGCACAGAAGGCTCCTTAAGCATCTGCTCATTAAAAGCCACATTCAGAAGGGGTCTTTCTCCTCCCCTGAACATTTGGTGTCTTTATATGAAAGAGCTTTTCCTAGTATTATATGTAAACCTCAAAAAACCCTTCTATCCTAATGTATTCCAATAGCAACAGCAGGAAACACAACAACAACTAATGTTGATATGTTGCTTTAAAGTTTATAAAATCCTTTGCAAATATCTCACTTAATTCTCACAACAAACCCTTGGTGGTGGATGTCATTATTATACCCATTTTGCTGATGAGAAAATGGAGGCTTAAAGAGGTTAAATCAGGACTTCTTAAACTTTTTCCACTCATGATTCATTTTTGCCCAAGAAATTTGTACATGACCCCAAGTATATAGGTATATAAAATAGATTGACAAAGCATGCATTTATTGATAATAAATCATGATTTTGCAAACTCCACATTCAGTTACACAAGTCCAGGTGGAGTTGAAAGTCTCAGTTGAAGAAGTTTTGAATTAAATGACTTGTTCAAGGTCACATAGGTAGTAAATGTCTGAGGACAGACTTGATACTGAGCTGGAAGAGTTTGTTTTTGTTTTCTGTTTTATTTTGAATTTTTTGTTTGTTTTTAAGTGGGCTCCATCCCACAGAGTCATTTAGGTGATTGGAGTTAAGAAAATCTAGGTTCATATTCCTTTTGGGATATGTGCTGACCATGTGACACTGAACAAGTCACTTAATATCTCCAGGCCTCAATTTCCTGATTTGTAAAATTAGGGGAGCTGGATTCAATGACCTCTAAGGTCACTTTCAGCTCTAAATCTATAATCCTTTGTTGTTATGCAATCCCAGGATGATTCTGCAAGTATTGAAAAACAGCAACAATGAAGAGATAGGCAGTGCTTGGCTTTTAAACAGATTATAATAACTCAATAATTCCTAGAATTGGGTAAGAATCTCTTAGATCCAGCTCCTTTCCCTGTCTGCATTTGCTCTATATTTTCTGATGAGTTTTTCTCAAGGTTAGTTTCTTGCTGGGGCATCTGGCATATTTATACTTCAAAGTATCTTTGGGCCATTAATTACTAAAAGATGATAGATTATGAATTCTTGAGTGCTTTTCAGCTTTCCAAATCTCCCTTTTTTAGAGAACAAAAATAAAATGACTGTCAAGTTCAAGGTTATTATTTGATTCAAATAAATGGAAAAACAAAATATTGACATTCTTCATTTCCAAATATGGATCTAAAGTTATAGGCAGTACTTGGGAAGTATTCAAACTTTTTGTGGTTCTAGGAACAGATGTAATTCTGGGAGGAAGACAAATGAAGGGGGAAAAGTCACAGAGAGTTACTTAGGAAAATGATGTTTAATTTCTTACTTAAGCCCTCTGGGAAATTTCTTCAGACAATTTTGAGAAAGATCAATAAGCAATGTTGCCAAGAATTTCTTTTCCATGCAAATTTTTACTTAAATACTTTGTTCTGTACTTAGTCCTCTAAGTTCTTCCTGAGGTAAATGTGAGGGAGGTCATGGGAGTAGGAGTTAACTCAAAGCATGAGGCTGTCATTCTCTATACTTCTCATTGCTATTGCCCAAATTTCCTTGAACAATATACTGGTTCCCTGAGTTAATTTGTCATCTCCAAGCCTCTCCCTTAGCTTCTTTGTCCCAAAAAGATACCAATTCCAAGGAAATGATAGTGAGCTGAGAGGATGTTGGCCCTTCTAAGGTTCACCATTCTATTTCCTTTTGCTTCATATGTTAGACCTAAAGTTTTCAAATCCATTAACTCTGATCTCTCTAAAAAGCTGTACAATCTGATTTGTGAGAATAGTTGGTCATTCAGGGAGGCCTGGTTTTAAGAAAAATCATTATTTAAGCCTTGTAATTATGAACAAATCATTTCTCCTCCCAAACTCCAATTCTTCATCAGTAAAATTGATGAAGTTTGCCATTAAATGTTGGCATAAGGAAGTATATTGGGGTTATAGGCTGGTGTTGAGAGATGGGCCAAAGGCTTACACCATCTCCGAATCAAAAGGCAAACCTTTTATTATGTTCCTAACAGCAGGCAGAATTCCATATGAGGCTTTAGTGACTAACAAGAGGAAAGGGGAGAGCTAAGTTCCCTAGCCGAACTCAATTAACTAGGGAGAAGATGTTATTAAGACATGGTAAGTTCTTAATGAATCCAATATTCCATAAGAGTGGCTAAATTCCTAAAAAAGGAGCTTATGGGGGGAGGAAGAATGGGGATAATAAAAGCACCTACCTCTCAGAGTTGTGAAGATTGAAGGAGATCATAATTGTAATGCTCTTAGCAGAATGTCTGGCACATAGTAAACACTATATAAATTGTCAGTTATTAAACTAACCAACTCATTAACTAAATATGTGCAATGATTCACATTTATTAGCTTTCAACCTCTGTGAGGAGGGAGGAAGATTTGGTTTCAGTTTTTTCTGTTTGTTGTTTCTTCCATTTCCATTGTTTGAGTCATTCAATGTATTGTTTTCTTGGTTCTAATTGCTAAACTTTGCATCCGTTCATGTTTCCTCATGATTCCATGAATCCTTTGTATTATTTTGTCTTATAATACAGTCTTAAATTCATGTGTCACCATTTTAAGGCCCTTTTCCAATCAATGGCTGTTGACTTTAATTCTATTTATTTGCTGCTAAAAATATCTAGTGTTTATGCTATCAGACAAATTTTTATTTAAAAAAAGGATTTGTTACTTTTAAAATATCTTTCTTGATTGTTATTTTTTTTTCAAGTAGTGAGCTTCCCTACTGATTTTGAAACCAGATCTTATTTATATGTTTCTTTCTAAATAGCAAACCCATCATGTAAAGTATAGAACATAAACTCAGTCCAAATCAGCTCCATTAAGAACCACGAAAAGGAAGATTGCATGGGCTAAGGCACCTAACCTGAGTTCCATGTCAGTTTTACTCAAACATTAAGTGAGAGTCTACTTTCAGAATTCACTGCAACAATTCTTCTGTGGCTTGCTACTCAGGTCTCTGGATTAAGTAGTTTGTGGCATCTATCATCATGGAATTTGGAACTGGAAAGGATACTAGAAATCATTTAGTTCATGAGGTAAAATGATATGTTTGCAGAGGCAAAAACTGAGATTTAGATCATCTTAGGCATGTTTTTTTATTTATTCATTCACACAAATATTAAGTAGCCACTATATTCAGGCCACTGACCAGAGATTGGGGGAGTGGAGAACTTTTCTTACATATAGAGTTTGCAATCTCGTAAAAGACACAAATATAGATAACTATATTATACAATATTACAATATTATTTTATAAATTCATTGAAACATTGTAAAAGAAAGTATTTTAATTTGGTTGGTCAGGTTTTGTGACTAACCTAGAGAAACATGGAAAGGATGACTTTCTGAATTAGGCTTTAAAGAAAGTGTGGAGGCAACTAGGTGGGGCAATGGATAGAGCACCAGCCCTGAAGTCAGGAGGACCTGAGTTCAAATATGACCTCAGACACTTCCACTTCCTAGCTGTGTGACCCTGGGCAAGTCATGGAACCCCAGTTGCCTCAGGGAAAAAAAAGAAAGCAAGTATGAGGTTGCTATAGGCATGAGAAATAATATGAACAAAACAGGGCATTGGGTAGGGGTAGACAGTAATGCGATTTTGAATTTCTTATGAATGTATTTTCTTATTTAACAAATTACACTTTTTTTAGTGTCATGATCAGAAAGTCCTTCTGTAATCCTAGAGATTAAGCAGTATCTTTACCTGGATGCAGTAAGGACCCAAGTTTAGAATTTCCTCTTTCCCTAAGTAATCCTTTGAAAGTATTCTAGCATTTTCTATATCACTCTTTACAGCTTTCTTCTCCTTCAAGGCAGTAGTTAATGGGATTTATTAAACTAGAATCATAGAAACACATATTGTAGTTCATGTAAAGCACAATTCAGGTACTACTTCATTCATCAGATCCTTCCTACTCTCCCCACTTCACATCCCAAATAGAAGTACTTTCTCCTTCTTGAAACTGGTTTCTATATACCTTGTATTTACTTACTTTTCTCTATTTCCTATTATCTCCCCAATCCCCAATAGAATATAAAGCCCTTGAGGGCAAAGAACTGTTTAATTTTTACCTTTGTAATGCCCATCACCTCATATGTTACCTTGTCAAATACGTTACTATACGTATAGTAAGAAAAAGGTGAACTACTTTCTATGTGACTAATGATCTGACAGGAAAGGAATCACTTCAGTATTATTTAAAAATCAAAGAGAAAAAAAAAGGGAAAGAGAATGGAATCTGCTGACTATAGGCCAGTGAGTTTGACACTAATTCATGAGAAAATTCCATAATATACTGTTAAAGGGTTGGTTAATGAATATGTAGAAAAGAAAACAAGTATCACTAAAAGCTAGGAAATCTTCAGTCACTGACAATAGACTCAGCAATTGCTCCATCTAGCTGGCCCCAAGGAATAATCTACCTCTTATTCAGTCAGATATCAAGGAACCTGGGTTTCCATGGGCATTTTGCTATATTTCCTGCTACCATACAGACTTTCTCACTCACTACTTTTCATGTCTTACTTAGAAAACAGCCATCAAAATCAATGTTACCACTGCTACTTGAAAAGTCATCTACCCTATAGCTCTATTCACAATCACTATGATTTCCCAGATTGCAAATCTCTTCCCAATGTATTTAATCTTTCCCTGTTAGAATATAAGCTCTTGAAGGCAAGATCTGTCTAATTCATTTAATTCTGCAAAATGAAAATATATAGTACTGGGACAGCTAGATGGAGCAGTGGATAGAGCAAGAGGACCTGAGTTCAAATTTGACCTCAGATCCTTAACATTTTACTAACTGTGTGACCCTAGGCAAGTCATTTAATCCCAACTGCCTTGAAAAGAAGAAGAAGAACTTTTAAATTTTGTGATTGTAAACAATGGAAAGTCAGTGAAATTTATTAAGTAGGAAAATTACATGGTTGGACCTATTGGATCTGTACTTTCAAAAAATCACTTTTGTGTGCAGTTATGAGAAGATGATGGCTTGCATCAGAGTGTTGGCAGTGTCAGGGGTAAGAAGAAGACATATTTAAGAAGTACTTCAAAGATAAAATTGATAATTTATGGCAACAGAACATATATGGGTTGGCAGGGTGAGAAATAGTGAAGAGTTGAGGATGACCCCAAGGTTGTAAATCTGAGGACTGGGGAGAATGGTATTGACCTTTGTAATATCAGGTGAGATAGGAGTGGGTCAAGGCTCATGGGCAAAAGACATATTTAGTTTTGGATGTCTACTGGACATCCAATTTGAGATTATAAAAGGCAATTTTAAATTTGAGGTCAGTAGAGAAGTTGGTGCAGGATAGGTTAATTTGAAAATTGTCAGCATTCAGATGGTAATTAAATCAATGGTTGCTGATGAGATTACCAAGTGAAGTAGAATAAAGGGAGAAGAGAAGACCCAGGCTAGAACTCCAAGGAAAATGATGTGAGCTGGATGAAGATCCAGCCAAAAAAACTGAGAGTGTTTAAATATGTAGTTTTAAAAAAAGCCAGGAAAGACTGTATCTTGCTATTTTAATGTAATGAAAAGATCAGAAATAGGATTGTAAAGATTCAAGAAGAGAGTGAGAGGAGAAAGAATAAAAGCACCTATTGTAGAAGATCTTTTCAAGGAGTTTAGCCACAAAGGGCACAAGAGATTTAGGGTAATAGTAGGAATGGAAAAACCAAGTGAGTGGTTTTTTCCCAGAATTGGGGAGACATGGGCATGTTAGCAGTAAGTAAGGGGTCAGTAAATAGGGAGAAATTGAAAATAAGTAAAGGAATGGCTATGACAAAAGAGATAATCTATCAGTGGAGATGGGACAGAATGGAAGACCTTGAAGAGGTAGAGAATATAACCTTGGTAAAGAGTAAAGCCACTTCCTCATATGAGATAGAGGCAAAGGAAGAATTAGTGGCAGAAGGCATCTGAGTGGTATGAAATGAGAAGGAAGGGAGAGGAGGGACCTCATGATCAGTGGCCTATAATTTTTTTCTCAATAAGAGTAAGGTGAGGATCTCTAAGGATTATGAGAAGTTTGGGAAGGGATGAAAAGGTTTGTCAGGGCATCTATGGAGGAAGTGAGTTGATAAGGGAGGTATAGTAGGATTGTCTTGTAGTAGTGAGGTTCACTTACAGTATAACACAAAGTTTTAGTGTTCCCAGTTACAACAGTTGTATGATTTTTTTTCATAGAAGCCAGGTGGAGAATGATGGGAGTAATCCAAAACTAAGGCTTGTCAGGTTGCTTTGGAATATAATAAGGGAACTAGGTTATTCAAGAGATTAGAGAAGGAGGAAAAAGTAGAGAGTGGCTAGTGGAGAGATAGCCTGAGAGAGAACTAAGATGGGGAAGGATAGGATGTCATAGTCTGGACAAAGAGTAGGGTTTGATAAGTGAAGCTCGAGGGAGAGATGGAAAAACAACAAATAATATTCAGATAAAGAAACTTCATAATTCTTAAATATGGAAGTGGCACATTTATGGGTAATGGCAAGATCAAAATAAGCCATCTTTGTTTCTAGTTAAGGTAGGATAGTAGAATAGCCTTCTCGATATGGCTACATTAAGGAACTAAGTTATTAGGATGTTGGAGTGAGAGTCAATATGTATTTTGAAGTTCCTAAAAATGAGGCCAGAAATTGGGGAAGAGAAAAATAAAATTCACTGAAGAAGAAAGAGGTGTGACCTGGGGATTTATAGACAATAACTGCCAGGGTTTTGATTGGGTGGAAGATATGAATTACATAAACCTCTAAAGAGAAGTTAATGAATGATAGAGGTAAGGAAAGAAGCTGGAAGTGGCAATGGTGAGCAAAGGTTAGTCCTACTCCCTAGCCTCTGCCAGGGAACTGAGGATAATGCATGAAGGTATAGATAATGCTCACTGGAAAAGGTGGATAGGGAGGCTGTGTCATTAGGGCGGAGCCAGGTTCAGTTTAGCTGAAAAGTGGAAAGACTGGGAGAGAAAATAATTTAAGTACAAGGAATATTCATTACCTATGGAGCAGGACTATCGCCTTTAGGAAGAAATACAAACCTTCAGTTCACTATTTAGAGATCTCCTCAATGTGATTCCATTCTAGTTTTCTAATCTTTTTTGCTATTCATTACTCAACTTTCAGTAAAGCACCTTCCAGCAATACAAACCTATTTCTTGTTCACTAAATTTGACATTTCATCTTCTGTCTGTAAATCTTTAATTAGGTTTCCCTGGACCACCCTTTTGTCAGATCACCAAATCTTAGAATTTCTCTTTTAAAGGCTCACTTCATGTGCCACCTTTTATAACAAACCTCTTCTGATCCCCTTAGGTGTTAGTGTTCTCTGAATAATCAAATTGTTCTGTATACAAATATCAAGGATATTCTGGAGCCCACTAGAACCACAACTAATTATTAAATTTCAATGTATTAATACACTTTTAGAGAAAGAAAATTTTGTTTGCTTCATAGTGATTTCTGGGACTCTCCTAGGAAATTCTTGTTTTTGATTAAAATCTGAAGAAACCAACATCTCAAATACAGATCTGAAATAGTAGACCAAGACATGTGGTAATTCCTCTTTAAAAGAAAATAGCAGTTAATAGGTTGCAAACTTTGAAGTTATACCTGTTTTGCAAATTATCCAAGATTTATATTATTGTTTTTAGAATGGTGATCTAATCAATGGAAATTCTATACTTTCTAGTTTGACAGCTGTGATTCTGAGTCAGGATATCAAGCAAATTCAAAAATTTAGAAGAGAGAAGGAGATTCTTTGGGTATTTAATCCCTGTTCCTTCATTTACCTATTTAAGATCCCAAATCTATTTTGGAAAATTCCTTTCAACAAGAAGACTGATGAATTATTACTAAACATCTCCCTTGGTATTGTCCAACATGTCATATGCATTGTTTTTCATAATATTATTGAATTATCTTTTAATTATAATTTTTATTTACCAGATATATGCATGGGTAATTTTACAGCATTGACAATTGCCAAAACTTTTGTTCCAATTTTTCCCCTCCTTTCCCCCCCACAGATGGCAGGTTGACCAATACATGTTAAATATGTTAGAGTATAAATTAAATACAATATATGTATATATGTCCAAATGAATTATCTTTTAGCTACATAACAGGGAATAAGTAAAGCATAGCAAGTAGGTGGTGCAGTGGATAGAATACCTGATCTGGCATCAGAAAAACCTGAATTCCAATCTGATGTCAGACACTTGATAGTTGTGTGAACCTGAGCAAGTCACTAAATCCTGTTTGCCTCAGTTTCCTTATCTGTAAAATGCTCTGGAAAAGGCCATGGCAAACTACTCTAGCATCTTCACCAAGAAAACCCCATGTGGGGTTATAAAGACTAGGCATGGACATGACTAAAATAATTGAACAACAAAAATAAAACAAAATTAAGAGCATTCTATCATGTCAATAACATTACCAAATGGAACCCCCTTCCTCCAAAATATTCTTCTTTTGTTGTTCATCTGGAGAAAGTTGCTCCAGAGTGAAGTATTTTTTATTTTATTTATTCATTTATTTTTGGTATGGAACTGTAATTTCACCAATATAGGAGACCTTTTAATGGAAACTTTCTTCACAGATACAAATTAGCAACTGTCTAACTTAAAATCTTAGAGAGTAGCCTATGTCACTGATACATACCCTCTAGCACACAATGTCAAATGCAGGATTTGCCACCAGAACTTCTTACCTCAAAGGTAAATTCTACCCACTAAGCAACACTCCTTTTTATTAGATATGATATACAAAACCTATCTTATTAACCAGGAAAAGACTCATGCACATTTAAAGAACCTGGAGGACAGTGAAAAGTCCTTTGGCCAGTCCCCTAGCTCAAGTAAATCTTTGTCTCATCAATCTAACAGGGATGGAAGGAACTTGAGAGATCACCTTGTCCAATCCTATCAATTTAGAGACAAAACTGAGTCCCAGAGAGAGGAGGTAATTTGTTCAGAGTCATTCAAAATCAAAAATCAAGCCCAGGTTCTAACTCTAAATCCAGTTCTCCTTCAACTAGATCACACAGTCCCCTCAGTCTCGTTCTAAAAAATTTCCAAGGATAGACATGATCTAAACATACTGAAGAAGTCACCTCACTTTTTTTTTTTTCTGAGCCAAAAGTATTATGCATGCTGATTATCCAATCTTTATGACTGGTAATTAATGGGTTAACAATTGTAGTTTTCCTCTTAGGTAAAAGGTGTGATATAAAAAGGCACAGGATGTGTTTATTCGACCAACCACTCACACTGGAAGCCAGAATTCTGTAGGTTAAAATCCAACTTTCTTTTTTCCCCCACTGATGCCGTGGACATATTTTGAAGCTTTTAATATATTGGCAGACTACACTGCAGACTTTGGCGTTTAAACAAAGATTACTTAGGCCTTGATCCCAAACTCACTTTTGTAATCCCCCCCGTATAAGCAACTCCTCTTGGAAAATGCCATGGGAGTTCCCCATGCATGAGAGACAACCGAGGGCCTGGGTCAGAGCTGAAGATAATTAGGAATATACATTGTGGTAAAGTATTTTATTTTCCTTGGCTCCTTGCAAAATTGGCATCCTTTCTGGCTAATGCTATTGTAATGTCAGACCATTGGCATGCTGCAATGGGGCTTAGAGCATAGAGGGGACAGACATTGTGAACTGTAGACTGGAGCTATTCAAAGTTAACCATTGGTTTGATGACCAATAATGCCAGATGACAAGCCCAGTCTTCATTAAAGCTAAGCCAAATTACAATGGCCCACGATTTTATGATCTTCCACAGGCCTCTCCATTTGCACACAGAATCTCCCGACTGCAATTAGGCCAAAGAATGCTGCTTCCTAGTTGCACCTCTTAAAGCCTAGGACCAGGTTGATTTGTTTAATCATGGCCCCCAGTTGCATCTTTGCATAGGCCATAATGACTATGAGTATCACACTTTGGAAAATAATTCTGAGAATGGATGTTTGCTACTAATGTGTAGAAGGGATTGTGGAGGATGATTAGGGTTCATTGGCTGGTTTGCAATGCAAATACTTAACCTGATGTATTATCTAAGTATTGGTTTTATTTTTATTCAATTGTCTGCATGTTCATTCCTATTTATGACTACGTTTTACATGCATGCTCCTTGAGGGCAGGACACATTTTTAACCAGCATGCCTTGCAAATATTGTATATGCAAATAGATAATTGGAATATTAACTAGACTATTATTTTTTTTCTACATTTAGCTCCTAAAATAACAATTAAAGTTCAAATTTCAGCAGCACTTTTAGGTTTGCAGAGTATATTTCTCAGAATCATTCTGGGAGATAGTTAGAACAAACATTGCTAGCCTTATTTTTAAGTTCTTTCTCTTTTTCTCTCTCTCTTTGTTCTATCTGTCTATCTCTCTCCACACACATACAGAGACAGAAAGATCCACACTTGGAGAGAGAGGCAGAGAGACAGAGAAACACAGAGATAGACATACAGACAGAGATGAGGAGAGGGAGAGAAATGAGGAGAGGGAGAGAGAGACATAAATAGTAAAGGACTTCTATTGAGCTTGTGTTAAGAATTAGGAATATAAATACAAACAAACAAAGCAGTTCCTACTCTTGGAGAGCTTTACATATTACATATTAATATTAATTAGTAAGAAAAATGAACTATAAAGGGGAACTGGACAATAGAGGTAGAGGTGGGGGTTGGGAATCAAGAGATTGAGTTGAGCTGTGAGAAAAGTGAACATGTGTGGGGCCCCTCATAAAATGGCTATCCTGCCTAGGGACTCATCAATCAGGAGCAGGACCCAGCTACACAGCTAGTTAAATAGTGATGTCAAGGTTCAAATCCATGTATCCTGACTTCTAGTCTATTTAGCCCTCTTTCTCTTGCATTATGTGTGTTGTCTAGAAACCACTGAAGCTACTAAAAAAAAAAAAAATTTTTTTGAATGAATAAAGGTCATCCCTGGACACTGGGAACCAGAGGAAAAGAATTCACAAATATACTTCTGGCACACAACTAGTCATTTCAGTCCAATCAATGATCCCATCACTTAATTTGAAAGACAGGAAAGGGGTGGGGAGAATAGGACTATCAAGTTGTCTGAATTGCCTAGCATTTTGAATGAAATAACCAATTAAGCTAAAATCTTCCTTGATGACCAATAGCTCTAAACTTAATATTTATTGTGAGAAATATTATTCATAGAAGTGGGCTGTTCAGAACTGAGAGAGAAAAAGAAAGAAGAAGAGGGAGATGTAGAAGGAAGGGAAATAGAGAGATGAAACGGAGGGAGAAGAATAAAAGAAAAAAAGGGGAGGGGGAGAGACAGAGAAAACATCTCTTTATTTGTTTAAAAAAACTTATAAAAATCTCACCTACTAATATTCACCTGAGAAGTAAAAGAGTACCTCATACATTCAATACAATGCCCATGTTAGTTGAGGTGATGGGTCTAAGAAATTGAAAGGAAGTAAGAAATATGAGAAAGGATTCTTATTTCAAGCTGATCGTGATATAAAATGGGCTTCTCATCTTTGAGGAGCTGCAAAATTTCAAAATGTCTTCTGCTCTTTCTTAAAAGTGCCATTTGTTATACTCAAATACTTGATCAATGTGGATATTCTCTGAACCATTGCAGATTGCCACTTGTCTGACTTTTGTCCATGTCCTCTTGTAAGTGTACCATGAGGGAATCCACTCAATTATTGCATGTAGGCTGTCTATCAGTTGTGCCTCATTCTCATCTTGGGACCAACCTATTATCTCTTTCCTTCATATATTTCTTTGAAGACATCTTTTGTTCTGGTTGTCTTTTATAACTCCTTGTTTGTAAAATGTTGTAATCTTCTCTTGCTCAACTTTTGCCTTCTGGGCAAAGCTCATTTTCAGTTCTATGGAGATTTTATATAGATTGTCTTGACTACAACCATACAGTTCTGATAGAATATTAGTATTAAAAAGATGGACCTCTATTTCACAGAGAAAGTTGGGGATATTAAAAAAAAAAACTTTGTAACACCCCCCCAAAAAAATATCTCTACCTGTTTTGCCTTTTGGTATATGCTTGTCCATGTAGTCATACATAGTTTGGAAGACAGTCTATAGACTGTCTATAGACAGTCTTCTATTATAATATATATCTTGGACACACATTGCAAATAAGCAATGATCTGGGGCCCGATTTGTCATTTGCTGCATAGTTTTTTTTTTTTTTTAATTTACTATTTATTTAATTCTAGCATTGAAATTTTTTTGAGTTCCAAATCCTTTCCTTATTTTCTGCCTCTCCCTGATTCATTTAGAAGATAAACAAAATTATATTAATTTGTACACGTGAAATCATGCAAAACATTTTTACATTAGTCATATCACAAAAAATCAAGAAAATGAAAAAAAATCATATTTTAATTTGCTCTCAGAGTTCATCAGTTCCTTCTTTAAAGATGGCTGCATTTTTTTTCTCCTTTGGAATTGTCCAGAATAATAGTATTGATCAGAGTATCTAACTTTTTATAGTTGATCATTCTTATAATGTTGTTCTTGCTGTGTATAATGATCTGGTTCTACTCACTTCACTTTGTAACAGTTCATATGTCATGTTTTTCTGAAACCATTGCACTCATCATTTCTTATATCACAGCAGTACTCCATCATGATCACACAGCATAATTTGTTTAGCCATTACCCAATAGATAAACATTTCTTCAATTTCCAATTCTTTGCCACCACAAAAAGAACTGAGATCATAATTGCTACTCCTGCCTTTTTGTTTCAGTTGAAGAATAAACTCTGCTCCAGCCCCTTATTTAAACTCTATGTCTCTATTTCAAGTATGTCTCTTATAAACATATTGTTGGATTCTAATTTCTGATTTGTCCTTCTGCCCACTTCCATTTATGGGTGGACTCATCCCATTCACTTTCAAAGTTATGATTTCAATTATTTCCTTCTGATTATCCTTATCCCTCCTCAAATATTGGTTATGCTTCTGACTATTGACTTCCTTTATCTACCCTTCCTTTTATTATTCCCTCTTTCTCTTTCCTTTTTTATTTCCCTGTTGAGTATGATAGTTTCCTATACCCTACTAGCTGGTATACCCAATGAGAGTGAGGTTCAAGCATTACCCACCACCCCTTTCCATTTTGCCCTGTACTATAAAAGCTCTTTCTTGTATACTTCTTTTAAATGAGGAAATTTCCTCCATTCTACTTTTCCTTTCCCTCTTCTCCCAGTTCATTCCTCTTTCTCAATCCTTTTTTTTGTTTGCATCCCAATGTAATTGGTTCATATCCATGCCCCTCTATGAATTCTTTAATTTCTTTATTTTATATCTGGAGCTAAAATATTGGGGCAATTTTAAATGATCTCTTCTCAATCTATTTTTCAGGTCAGTTATTTTTCTGATGAGATAAATTACATTTTCTTTGATTTTTTTTTATTCTTTTGACTTTGTTTCTTGCTTCTTGAAGTCTTATGGAGTTACTAGCTTCCACTCGTCCAACTCTACTTTTTAAGGAATTTTTAAAGTGAGAATCTGTACCTCTTATTTCATTAGACCAATTCCGTTTTTAAGGAATTATTTTCTTCAGTATTTTTGTGCCTCTTTTACCAAGCTGTTAGTTCTTTTTTCATAATGTTTTTCATTATTGTCATTTCTTTCTTATTATTTTCTCTATTCCCTTATTTCTTTCTTTAACTCTTCCAGGAATTCTTGTTGGATTTGTATCCAATTAGCATTTTTCTTTGAGACTTCTAGATGTTTTAACATTGTTGCTTTCTGAATTTGTGTCTTGGTCTTCATTGCCATCTAGAAGGTTTTGTGCTCAAATGCTATTTTTGTTATTGTTCCTTTTGTTTGCTTATTTTTTCATCCTATTTCTTGACTTTGAACTTCATGTTAAAGTTAAGCTCCGCTCATCTTGGGGTGGTAAAGCGCTGTCCCAAACTTTAGGCATTTTCATACAGCTGTTTTTAGAGCTAATTCTGGGGGTCTTTGAGTTTTCAGTGTTTCCAAGGTGCTGTCATCCAGGTAGAGGTTTGCTCACTGTTATATTGGTCTGTACTCTGATCTTTTCTCAGGAAGGGCTCCCACTTCCCTGCAACCACAAACATTAAAGCTTTTTTTGATTTAGTAACTGTCTAGGGCTCCTGCTCTATTTTGACCAATCACAAATGCTCCTCTCTACTCTGAAACTGTGACTCAGAACTGTGTATAGGTAATAGAATCAGCTATCACTGTCAGCTGCCCCAGGGAACAAAGCAAAGAGTCCCCTGTAACCTCTTTCTAACAAGTTGTCAGACCTCCTCATCTCTGGGCTGAGAGCTCCTGAAGATGTTGAGCTGATGCTGCTACAGGTGCAGTTACCTCCCCAGCCCCCAGTTAGGGTGCCTACTGTCCCATGCCCTTCTGTGCCATACTGTAACACAGTTTTCCACTGCCAACCTCCTCAGTTTTCTCAGATAAGAAAATATCTCATCCTGATCTTTTGTTGGCACTACTGCTCTGAATTTTTATTTGAGGCATTATTTTAAAGTTGTAGAGAGGGGAATGTTGGGGGAATTCAACTGGTTTGGTGTTTCTATTTCACCATCTTGGCTCTACCCTCAGGCAGTTCTTAAAGTGATTTAAAATTCATCTCCATATCTAATCTATGCGATCTCCCCTTCTTCATCTTTTCTTTTAGCACTTACTCTCTATTTCTCCTGAGCTTTCATTGTATTCTACTTTATATCATACTCATTTAGGTACTTATTGTATTGTATACTGTCTTAGGGTATTAAAAAGCCTCTTGAGGCTGGGGACCAAACTAGTTTTCCTTTCCCCAGACTCTAAGCACAAGGATTTTCACAGAGTAGGTATATATTTGTTGAATTAAATGAAATAAAATTGAACAAATGAATTGAAATAGATGCTCCTAACTGAGTAAACAGTATCAGGACTCAGTTGGAAGGATAATTTCTAACTTACACAATTGTCTCCCTCTCTTCTCTATCCCATCCCATTTACATGTTACCCTTGCTTTCATCTAATGTAAATTCTTATTTATAAGCTTTGCATAGTTGTTTAATGAATGTCTTCACTACATTTATCTGTATTAAATCATTACTGTATATCTTCATGGAAAACTGCTCCATGGGAGAGGTCTTGCATCTGACTTATTTTGTTTCCTTGCCATATGCAGATACAGGACTAATACACACACACACACACACACACACACACACACACACACACACACACACACACACAAATGAGGAGGAGGAGGAAAATCATAATTTACAAAGAAAGGTCTGTAGAGAAATCTTTAAGCATTCTTTCCTGTTCAGGGTGGTGTCCCTCTTGGTTTAAATGTTTGTGACAGCTGAAACAAGGTAGTCTCCTTCTAAGCTTTGAAAGAGTTTCTTTGGAACTGAGATGATTGACTGAGTTAACCCTTGGAAAGAAATAGGGCAGAGCATTTAAAAGTTGAATGACATAACAATACCAAACTTTTTGAGACTATATTTTAAATGGGTCACTCAGTGTTCACTTGGAAGTCTTAAAGAATCCATCTCACCCAGGAAGCATTCTCTCCCTCCCTCCTCCATTTGGAAGGAGCCTGAGAAGAGGATGGTGGTATCTTAGAGTAGGATACATTGTCAGGGAGCAGATGTAAAGGGAATTCCTCAGGGAATGGGACTGCCCCACTTTCAGGTGTCATGAACCTCATCCATTAAATTCCCATATATTTAGTGACAGTGAATAGACCAAGGAATATAAAATACCCTCGTTAGCATAAAGATGAACTAAGGTACTTGTAGACAACTCATTCTCTATTGTTAAGTAGAATGGCACATAAGTCATGAGAACACTTAGTCATTAGCTAGCACTTTCCTAAGTTTGGATGGGACATACAGTCTCTCATAACCCTGTAGCTGGTATGTTTGGGCCTAGGGCCAAGGTAAAGAACAAGCCCTTGAATAGTATCAGTTAAAGTAAAAATGGTCCACCCATCAAGCTTCTAAATCATTTCTCCAGGTGTACCATTTTATTCAGTCCCCAAACATTTGTAGATTCCTGAGCAAATTATACCATTGTGCAAGAGTCCCCTGTGAGAATCCCTGCATGAACACAAATTCATATTACTTTGAGAGGTCAGAAGAACTTGTCTGGGTAAAAGAAATCGAATAATTTTTAAGTCTCTAAATGCATGTCATAGCCAACTGCATATCATAGCATTGTGACATGTAATTAGATGGGCAGTCCTTTAAGTTAGTCCATTAGTACACATAGCTTAGCCATGAACTACAGAGAAACATTGAGCTGGATCTAAGAGGAGATATGGAAAGCAAACTGGATTGCATTTGGGAAATTATACAGTACTTCCAATGATTCTAAGCTTTTCCCTGACTTCAGATCACATCTTTTTAAATTCAGAATTCTCTTGGCAATGTTCTATGTCTGTACATCTTGGATGACAAAAATCTCAGAACTCAGAATAATAAGTTACCCAAAGATCTAGGCAGAAGCACACTGTAACCCATTAATAATGATGAAAAGTGCAAAGGAAATAATAGACATCATCAAGGACACACATACCTGAAAGAGGCAGGCTGACCATGTTGTAAGTGTTTAGGAGAGCAGATGATAGTCCAGAAGGATTTATGGAAGGACACAGGCAAGAATCACTAAGTATGAAAAAGCAATCTTCTCTAGGAATGAAAGTAACCACACCAATAAGTTAATTGGCTCCCCAGATAAAGGTGCTGGAGTTGGTATCAGGACAACCTAAACTCGAATTATACCTCAAATGTTTCCTAGCTATTTGACTCTAGACTAGAGAGTTAAAGGCATTCTCAATTTCATCATTTGTAAAGTAGAGATAATGATAGGATCAACTTCACAGATCTGCTTTGAGGCAGTGGATAGAATGTCAGAATCTGGAAGATCTGAGTATAAATATGGCCTCAGTGACTTACTAATTGTGTGACCCTGGACAAGTCCCTTAATCTCAGTTTCTTCATCTGCACAATGATAATAGTAGTGTTGTGAGGATCAAATAAAATAGTAATTGTAAACTACTTAGTAGAGTGCTTGGCACATAGAAAGTGCTACATATATGTTGTCATTATTAAGTTAACAAATATTTATTAAAAATCTATTATATTTGGGGGCAGCTAGGTGGTATAGTGGATAGAGCACCAGCCCTGAAGTCAGGAGGACCTGAGTTCAAATGTGACCTCAGACACTTAACACTTCCTAGCTGTGTGACTCTGGATAAGTCACTTAACCCAATTGCCTCAGGGAAAAAAAAATCTATTATGTGTCAGGTACTATGCTAAATACTGGAGATATGAAGAAAAGTAAAGATAATTTTTGACTTCAAGGAGCTTACAATTTAAAAGTTGAATGACATAACAATACTAAACTTTTTGAGACTATATTTTAAATGGGTCACTCAGTGTTCACTTGGAAGTCTTAAAGAATCTGTCTCACCCAGTCATCATTCTCTCCCTCCCTCCTCCATTTGGGAGGAGCCAAATTTTTTTTTTTAAAAGTTTGTAGGATTAAATAAAAAAAAGTAAATTTCTCTGCAAAATTAAAACATCAAATATTATTATTATTGTTGATAAGACAGAATTTATTAAATTAGTGGAATGTAGGTGTTCTCTGTCCTTTGTCCTTCATATCAAGAAGTCCATGACATTAGGGAAGTAATGCCATGACATGCAAGTGAATTGGATTTCAGTGAAGAAGGGTTTGGGTGACATCACTGACTTCACTCTGTCCTCCAGAGCCTGTGGATCCAGTGGCAAGATTTTCATCAGGATGACTGGAAATGGCCCTGGATGAAATGGGAGCTCTTAGCTTTTTTAAGCTAAAGTTTTTAACAGGTCTCAGTTTGACTGATGTAATCCCTAATCTGTTATTAAGGCTAAGTAAGAAATGAGATAGAGACCCTCAGAGTTTCTGGCCAGAATAGAAACAACTGCTATTTACGTTCCCTCTGAAAGACCAAGTGGAGCTTGAATGGGGACCTATTGTTGGCCAATCAGTGAGAGCCAGAGTAATTTGGATTTAAAGTGTAGTCCTAGGTCTTAAACCCCAAGATATTTTGCAATATTTCAGTTATCAAAATTTACATTCCTTTAGGTAGGGCCCCTTAGATAAGGGTATGATATCCTATATGGGCAGAAGAAAGAGAAGAGATGAGAAGAAATGAGAAAGAAAAGAAAACAAGAGCAGACAAGAGATGAAAAAGATGAGGAGAGAAAGAATGAGAGAAGAGATGAGAAGAAAAGAAGAGAAGAGATGAGATGAGATGAAATAAGATGAGAAGAGAAGAGAAAACAAGAGAAGACAAGAGATGAGTAGAGAAAAGAAGAACGAGAGAAGAGATAAGAAGAAGAGAAGAGAAGAGCAGAGTTACCCAACCAGTCAGTTCTACTTAGATTCCTCATAGGGCAGCTCTTACTCACAGAGATTGTCCTTCATTGTTGAAGAGGACCATGACATCAATGAAGTGATGCCATGATGTGCAAATGAATTCAATTTAAATGAGGGAGGACTGTACAAGATCATCAACCTCACTTTCTCTTGCACTCATAGGGACCAGTGGCAGGATGTAGATCAGCATGACTGGACATGATCCTCAGAGTGTAGGTGCCTGATTGATGTGAGGAAGACATAATCTTAGAATACTTATCTGCCTTTGAGAATCAGCTCAGGGACCACCTTTATGAGCCTCCATCATTGTCAGAGTTAACAAATGTCTACCTTTTGAGACTACTCTCACTGGCAGTTATCATCTACCTCACATTACCTTGTATCCATTTAACCATGAGCTCTAAATAAAACAGAAGAGCTCAGAGAACAGAGACCATTTTATTTTTGTATTTTTATCTCTCAGTACCTAACTCAAATGTTAAGTGTTTTTTGTTGGGTCCAGGACTGTGATTACATCAGTGCACCGAATGCCCTGCACGGGCACTTTCCACTGATGCTGATCACTGGCAAATCACCTGTAATTTATAGTCTCACAGAGCTACCTGGGAAACCGAGAGGCCATCTCCTTGACTAGAGATATGTGATTAGTATGCTTCAGAGGCACAGCTGGAATTGAGAGCTTCTTGACTACAGGCCCAGCTCTCTATCTACTGTGTCACACTTTCTCTCCTTGAACATAGCATGCACTTAATAGATATTTGTTGAATTTGATGAATAATGGAAACTTAAGATGTAGCTCTGGAAAGGGTCTTAGATGTCATCTATGCCAAGTCTTTTAGGCCTCCCCTTTGACAAATGAAAGAAAGGGCTGGAATAAATGACATTTAAGACTGAGTCCAGAGAAATAAAATTACATGCCCAAATTGAGGCAGCTAATAAGTAATAGAAACAAGATTTAAGCCATGGTCCCCTGGATACAAAATCATAGTTTTCTCCCCATACCAAGAGTATCTTAGACATGTTTTTTGGTATATTTTTGATCAATGGAAGGTGTCATATGTGACTGACTGAAACATTTTCATCAAAGCAAAGCTCCCATATATATGTATGTATGTATATATGTGTATGCATATGTTATAATTTATTAACTATAGTATATAAATTATACATGCATATATGAATAAATACACATATATGCATACATATATACATACATATATATACACACACCCAGAGTGAAAGAGACTGAGAGAAAAAGAGAAAACAGAGAGAGAAAGAAAGAGAGAAATTGAGTTAGGAAAAGTCAGAAATGAAAGAGCTTTATTTCTCTTGGATTCGAAATTTTGAGGGGAGAGAGATGCTCAGTACAAGCAATAGGAAAATCATAATGGTAGGGACTGAAAGGGCTATTGGCATCTGGTCTATGGCCAACCCAGCATCCACCTACTAGTTGTATTTTTACTAAGAGAAACTCCCTTAAGTTAATTTTTGTTGTGTGTGCTACAATCTGCTTTCCTCTACAGAACAGTAGAAATAGCTTACCAGCCAGAAATGCTTAATGATGAGGGTGGCACACAACTGAAGCATTACTAGTGAAATAGCTTGGCTCCAGCTCTGTTTCTGAGAAGTGAGCCAATTAGCGGCCCTGGTTATTATTTACATTTCATGCGATATATCACTAAAATGGTGTTGTTGATTTATCATTTATATTGTGGTATTGTCAGCATAATTTATTCAGATCATGCTGAGATACCTGGGAAATTAAGTAACAAAGACGATGGCATTGGATTCTTTGGTATTCAAAAATATTTCTTAGTTTCATCTTTTCTTGCTTTCTTTCTTTTTAATGAGGATATATGTAAAGGAAAATCATGGATCACTTAGCTATTAAATTGTTTTTGAATCAAATGCATTAAAAGTTTACCCTCTCTATTTTCCTATTGAGGATATGGCTTATGTTTTAAATTTGATTTTCTACTCTACCATTTGCTTTCAAGGCTAAAATTGGGTAAACTTAATTGACTAGAAGGTCAAAGCACAAGCTTTGTAAGTTAATGTGGAACTGAGATTCCTTTCCCTATTTATTTTAAATACTTTGTCCATTGTCCTATGCTAGGCATAGGCCCACCCTATTATAAACAGGCTTTCCTCTTTAGAACTAGTTAGTTTTTCAGAGGTCTGAACCACCCACTTTGTTTTTCATTAAAAGAATCATATTAAAAGATAAATATTGGTAAAGATATGTAAAGCTAGCACAAGAGACATTTTTAGAAATTTTTGGAATTTGAAATTTAGAAGTTTTTTTACTTAATTCTCCTTTGTATTGATACTTCTTGTTTTTGCATTATTTTAATTTCCTAGTATATCCATTCTCTTTTCCTACAAAACAAGATTAAAAATAGATAGAGAACGAAAGAGATCAGCAAAACCATGTAACACATTGATAGTGTGTGGCTGCATTTGCAGCATTCTACACTCAGTCTCCCACTTCTACAAAGAATGGAAGATGCTGAATTTCCTCAATTCTTGTACAGGATCATTATAGTTAGAAAGTATCTGTTTTTACTCTTGTAGTCATTACATATCTTGTTTTCCAAGTTCTTCTAATTCCACTTTGTGTCAGTTCATGTAAATCTTCCCATGCTTCTCTGAATTCTTCATAGTCATCATTTCTTAGACACAGTAATAGTCCATTACCTTCAGGCACCATACTTTGGCTAGCCATCTTCTGAACAATGGACATCTATTTGAATTTTAGAGATTTTAAAGGCTTTCTAAGAGAACTCTGCTCTAAGTTGCTTGCAAGATGAGCCATTATAATAATCCTCCCTGATTATTTACATTTTTGATACTGAGTCTTCTTAGAGGGAGGTATTCCTGCATGCCTAGTTAATGTTGTCATAGATCTGAGGGAGTGAGATTTTCCTAATAATCACTATTTTGTGATTTAGTGTAATGGGAACTTCAGGCTAGTGGTTTGTACAAATTCAAATCTTTTATTGTGGAGGGCAGCACAGTATAGACACTGGAATTTTAGTGATGATGATATTTCAACAATTACAACCATATTACTACTATTACAACTACGTTATTACTATTACTATTACATTACTACTACTATAGCAATTACTTTAGTAGTACATTACTGCTACCACTACTCTTGCTCTTTCTTCTGCTATCTCACATTTTTATAGCACTTAAATATTACAAAGCATTTTCTAACAGTCTACAAGGCTGTCAGTCAAACAATCAATAAGTATAATAAATGTTTGCATTTCAGTAGTGCCCTACTTAGTGCCAAATAAGGATAAAAAAGATAAGAACAAACAACAACAAAACTATAAACAAAATGAAAAATTACTATAGCAACAGCAACGAAAACTAATTGATTTTTATGTGTAAGGAGCTTATGTTTTAATATGGAAGGTAATATGCAAATAACTGAGCATATAGAAGGTTGAAGAAGTATTCCAGCTTTGTAGATAGTAGTAATTAATAATAATAGTAGCATCTGTGAAACATCTATTGTATGCCAGATATTGTGCTAAGCCCTTTATAAATGTTATTTCATTTGATCCTCACAACAACCTTGGGAAGTGGATGCTATTTATTATCCTTTTACAGTTGGGGAAAGTGAGGCAAACAGAAATTAAGGATTTGTCCAGGGTTACACTGTTAGTAAACAATGTAAACGCTAGGATATGTCAGAAGCAGGATTCAAATTCTGGGATCTATGCCTTCTAAGTCCAATATTCTTTCTACTATATCAGGCTGCTCTGGAAGTCACTGATGAATATGATTTTTGATTCATCAGTTTTTTTATTGAGCACTTATTACATGCAAGGCACTGAGAAAGAAAGGCAAATGAATATGACTTATTCATAGGACCAGAGAAAAGTATCATAGAGTCTCTGAGTTT
Source organism: Sminthopsis crassicaudata (assembly GCF_048593235.1). Lineage (NCBI taxonomy): Eukaryota > Metazoa > Chordata > Mammalia > Dasyuromorphia > Dasyuridae > Sminthopsis > Sminthopsis crassicaudata. Next base: position 476,015,579 of record NC_133618.1, read on the forward strand.
TCAGATGGAAGAGATCTTAGATATGATCTAGATCAACTCCTTTCTTTCCCAAATGTTTTTGTTTTGGAGCAGGGAATTAACTTGCCCAGTGGCCCAGGTAGAAAGTAGGAGGACTGAGATCTGAACCAATGTTTTCTTACTCTATATTTAATGTCTTAGAAGTGACTTGCCCCTGGTGACTTGGTTAGCCGATGACAAGATGTCAGAAATAAATGTAAAAGAGAGTTACTATTTCAGTTCAATTTGGAAAATTGAATTGAATTGATAAAGACATAAAAGGGTCATGACACAGTATTCAAAGAAGAGGAGATTGCTTTTAATAGGGGAGATCAAGGAACACTTCATGAAGGAGGTGGCATTTGAGCTATTTCTTGAAGGAGGGGTAGAATTTCAACAGAGAAAGATTCGGGGATGAGGGCATTTGAAGCCTAATGACCAAAACATATCTATAGTGAAGTCTACCACAGTTTGAAGAATCATGACAAGTTAGGTCTGTTATATTTGCATAGATTATGAGATAGAGCAGTCTAATATATGGTTGGGAAGCTAGATGAAGGATCAGAATGTAGAGATGGAGGATCATTGAATCTTGGGCTAAGGAGTTTAGTCTTTGTTAGACATGGAGGAAATATTAAAAGTCTTTGAACAATGGCATGAAGAAAATCACTGTTGCAGCTGTGTGAAAGGACAGAAGACAGGCGAGGAATTTAGGCATTGAGATCAATCAGAATGCTACCATAATAACTTAGATGCCAGTTATAGTGGGGACAGCCAAGAAAGTATGAATGTAAGCAATATCTTCGAGTGGAAGTTGTAGGCTTTGATATTAGATATAGTGGGTATGGAAGAAAGAAGAGTCAAAGTAAATATGGAGATTTTGAGCCTTTGACAATTAAAATTGTGAACCCACTGACAAAAAAAAAAACCCAACAACATACACTTCAATTTTAGAGGATATTAAGTGAGATAGTAAACTGTTTAAGGCTAGGCACTATCTTTTGCCTCTTTTTGTATCCCTAGCATTTAGCACAATTCTTGACATATAGTAAGTGCTTATTGAATGATGGATGGATGAATTCCACTTTCCCCCAATACCTTTGTAGTCTAACCTTTACAAGTCTACATGATTCACAGTCCTAGTAAGAGGAAATGTCTCTCTGTTAACTCTCTACCTCCTGCCCAATAATTCACTACACGTGATTTCCTGCTATACTAATCTCTCTGTTATGCTTCTCCACCAGATTGCCCCTTGCTTCACATGCTTCACTAATGTGTCTGTATTTCTCTTCTGAGTCTTGCTGCCACATAGTTCCCTAATATACTAGCATATGTCATTAAATACCCATCTCTCTTGCCTCTGTGTCTCATCAAACTCACATGGATGCAATGTTCTCTAGGAGAAGTCCTTCTCTAGGTCCTTGCATGACTTGGAGTCTAGCGTGTTCTTTCTGGTGCCAGTTTTTAATCTTCATTTTATTCAATTCTTATTATAATGGCCACACAGTCACTCTCCATTTGTGGCTTTCCTTTTAGCAAACACAATCCCTTTTGCATAGAAGTAGCTTCTCTCTTAGATACACTTCTCCATGAACAAGAGGAGAGGGCTTACCTTTTCAGTGCTTATCTGTAATATAATGATACTGATGATGGGTTTGTTTAAGAAATATAGTTAACAAACACTTCTACATTCATTTTTTCATTTAATATTGATAAGAAATTTATTTATTTATTTAGAATCAGGGCTTGATTTCTTGTTTTGTTGTCTTTTTTAAATGAACATTTTATATTTTATTTGACAAGAAATTTATAAAACAGCTAATGTGGGAATCTTATAAAATTGTAATATGGTTATAAAATTATAAAACAGTTAATGCAGGAATTCCCCCTGCTTTACAGCTGAGGGACTATATCTTGGGATGGTTAAGTGTCTTGCCTATGGTTATACAACCAATAAGAGACAGAGCTTCAACTCAAACCAGGTTTTCTGCCCTAGGTCCAATGCATTCCTAAATAAGGCAGCCTTGGTGAATATGGTAGAGCTGTAAAGACAGAGATTGGACTTGTGGTTTCTTTGGTATGGGGAGCTCTTGGCTAGGAAAACTTCTTCTACCAATGTAAGCAGGCACCTCTCTGCAAATCATACACTTAGGCATTCTTCTAAAGCCCTGAGAATTAAGTGACTTGCCAAGGATGGCACCATCAGTATGTGTCAGATGTGACACAAAGTAGATCTCCCTAGCTTTAAGGCCAGTTTTCCCTTTCTACTATTCAGTCTGCCTATATCAGTCTAGTGAACATAAATTAATGTTTCTCTGATGATTGAGTATTATGTGGAGCTTCAAAAGCATCTTTTTCAGTATCATTTTTTTTAAATTTTGGTGATGTAGCTGTAGAGAGATAACAAATGATTAAGCTAGATTTGCCATGGCCTAGGAATTTCTGTTTTGAATAATTGCTGGTACTTTTTTTTTTATTCTTGTGATTTATCTCTTGAAATATCAACTCTAAAGCTGAATTGAAGTTTATTTTCTTTGCTTTAAATGCCATGTTGGTTGGCATTTATTTTGGTCAAGTGATGCTATTGGTAGTAGTTCTCTTGCCCAGTCATATTGGGCATCATTGTTAGGAAAGGTATTGGTTAAGGATGGGTTGGTGCTGGGCATCTCTTCTTGTCCACTTGACCCAAGGATGCCCCAGCTGACAACTAAGAGGATTTGATGTGCTTTTTTAAAAGGTTGATCTAGGTTCAGCATTTGTCCTATGCCTTCAGCTAATGGCCTTGCCGACTAATACAATCCCATCTGAATGACATATAAAAAGAATAAAATGCTGAAGCAACTATGTCCACCAAGTACTTTATGCTTCATGACTGAGCTCCTAAATGAAATCTGACTCCTCAATCAATCAATTTAAAAACCTTTATTAAGATCCTACTGTGTATCAGACAATGTGCATAGTGCTAGGTACACAGGGGGATGCATCTCTTCCTTCCAGAAGTGTGCGTTCTAGTTATTATTCAGTTGGTTCAGTCATGCCTGATCCTTTTGTGACCCCTTTTGGGATTTTCTTGGCAAAGATACTGGAGTGGTTTGCCATCTCTTTCTCCAGTTCATTTTACAGATGAGGAAACTGAAGCTAACGGTTAAGTGACTTAGCCAGTGTCACACAACACTCAAACTAGTGTTTGAGGTTGGAATTGAACTCAGGTCTTCCTGATCTCAGATCTAGTACTCTATCCATTAGACCACCTATGTGCCTATGTATTATAGAGGGGAGATTGTATGTATGTGTATATACACACACACATATATGTATACATGTATATTACTTATATATCTGTCTATATGCTTGTGTACATATATGTGTGTGTGTGTGTGTGCAAAACAAATCCAGGATAATTTTGAGGTAAAAAAAATTCCTGGTTACAAGTACATTGAAGTAAATATGATAAAGAGAATACCTAAGTTGTGTAAAATGTTAAGTTAAATGTGATATAAGATAATGCATAGAAAATGAAACCATATCAATTTTGCTTGAAAGTGGAAATTCAAGAAGAAAAGGAGACTGAAGGAAAATGAGTCAGAGAGAGTTGGGCTAATCCTTTGAAAAAAGGGAAATTTCCCTTGTACATAAGCTACTTCTCCATTTCTTGACCCAATGTTTGGCACAGTTCCTAGAACATAGTAGGACATAGAATATAATGCATAGAACATTAGTAAAGGCTTATTAAATTGAATGAACAACTCATTTTATCTATTTTAAAAATATGAATAATGAAGTTTATCAAAGGAATTCTTGCAAGGGAATTTGGTCTACCAAGAAACAACATGCCTTAGACAATCACAACATATTTATAATGAATGGCAAGAGAATGATAATAACATTGACCAGATTGTATCTGACTGGTCCTTTGGACAACAGAGGAGCTGTGCTCATTGATCTGGGACACTAGGATATTGGTGAAGCAGTTGTAGTCCCTTTAAGAAACTACATTTGTAATTCCTTTCAGATTGTAGGTTACTCCCACCCTCTCCTGGCTGATGCATTATCAGTTCAGGAAGCCTGCACCTTTGATTCACAAATCCAGGTCAAAAGCACCCCTTTGAATTCCAATAGGAGATCTGGGCTTGTCCCAGCCCCCATCAGATCTGAGCCAACTTGGGACTCCACCCACGGGCCCCCTTTAACTAAATCTCTCATTATAAAAAGAGGCAAACTAAAATTCTCTCTTTGCAGAGGTTCTAAACATGCCAGCCCTACACTTGGCACTCCAAGGGTCTCTGCCCACTGGAATACTGTTTCCAGTGCTGTCTTCTCTTTACCCTCATCTATTACCTTAAGCAGAACTTTACTTCCAATCCCCATAATAAACCTCATTTATCAATCTAGGTTTTTGGGTCTGTAAATTCCTTTACAGAGAACCTCTGTACCACCAGAAGGGAGTTCCCCAGAACTCCCTATCCTTGTTCCGAATCCCAAGGAATGCAGGGGAGCCAAACCTATCCTGTACCCTGAACCTGCCACTAGACCTCATTTAACTCCCTGACCACCAGTAACCCTAATTTCATTTGGGTTCCCCAAATCTAAACCTCATCACTGGGATGCAGAATATGGCTTTCTTATCTTGCAGTGGATAAAGTGCAAGGCCTGGAGTCAGGAAGACATCTTCAGATCTGTCCTCAAACAATAGCTGTGTGATCCTGGGCAGGTCACTTAACTTTTTTGCCAGTTTCCCTATCCATAAAATGAGTTGAAAAGGGAAATGGCAAACCACTGTAGTGTCTTTGCCAAAAAACAAAAAAAACAAAACACCAAAAAACCCAAATGGGTTCCCAAAGATTTGGACACAATTAAAAGACTAAATAGCAACCAGAAAACCTTATAGGACCTGACCAACATCATGCGATCTTTAAGTAGGGTGAAAAGCAAAAATAAAAAACGTAGCTCAGAATGCATCATGTTTTTCCCAAAGAACTTAAATTATACATTTTTCTTCTCAACACAGGATTAGTGATATTTTTCAGCACGAAATTCTCAACTACATAGGAATAATTGTTGCTCCTCCCCATAGCATGCAAAGCAAGATAATTATTTGACTAATATACATACTGGACATGCACTGGACCACACACACACACACACACACACACACACACACACACACACACACATTTATCTACTTATATCTTAGTGGGGTTGAGATGTTGAGAACATCCTCCTCTTTGTCACCATCTAGGAAAAGGTTTCTTCCTTTTTGTCACCAGGTCATGCATTCTACCAGCATCCAATAGGAGCAATTGCAGTCTGTGGGTATGATGAGCTGTAAACTAAACATTTGTAAAAAGGCTGTAATTAATGCAATTAGCTATTTACACGATAGCCATAATGAATCCAAAGGCATCGTTATTGACTATTGAGTAAATAATCTGCCATTAAAAAGTCAATGATCTGCAAATGAAAAATTCTTTAAAAAAAAAATAGTAGAGATGAAGGAGAAAGGAAGGAAAAAAAGAAGAAAACAAACAAAAACTCTGAAGATGTCATTGTATAATAGTTCATTATGGCTCCAATTGAGCCGTCATGAACTATCAAGGAAATAATTACCCAATAGACCATAATGGCTCTATTGTGTCAACCTCTGTGCATTTACATTTTTTTTAATCAAGGGAAATTAAATACAAATATGCCTTTGGGTTTCTGCCCTGGCTTTCCCCTTTTGTTTGTGGAGGAGGAGAGGAGAGAAGGGACTGATTGAATATTAGGTATGGTCTGTAGACCAACTTCCATGTTAAGATGTAGAACATCACTAGGCTTAGCATGGGTGCCTTTGTAGCTAGCTATCCCTTCAGTTTAAGGGTTACTAAGTGGAGAAGGCAGAGGTGATTATGGCATTAGGGCCAAGTGTGGGGTTTTCTCTGCTGGGCCCCCATTGTATTTCCCCACTAAACTGGGGCCTGTAAAGCAGTCTGCATCACCTTTGGGTTTCCATGGGGGTGACCATGCTTAGTGTTTAAATTCTGGCCTTCTGCCAGGTTGCTCATAGGTGTCCCCTAGTCTAGATACATTGCCGCAAAGGGCTTGCTTGCCAATGAGTCACCATTCATTGTGATTTGATAGAACAATCATAAATATGAGGGGTCTTCCAGGAAGGGAGCCATTCCCTTTAACTAATTTGACCCTAGAGCATATCTGCAATTATCCTAACCCAACCATAGTTTTTCTATTGTTCTTTCAAGGCAAGTTTGTCTAATTTGGCATGATGGCTGCTGGATTAAAGAAAAATGTTTCTCTTTTTTCCCCCTTCTTTCTCCTTCAGCTCTTTCTTGGGGATAGGGATATATCTGTTTAATTTTTATAGAATAGAACATCACACTCCCATTTACTTTTAGATACTGAGCAGACCAGATTTGATCATGATGATGGTAGTGGACTTAAAAACAATTTTTTTGCTTTGATGGAATCACTGACTTTAGCAGATAAATTTCTTTAGTACAAAAAAACATGGCATAAAAAGAGAGGCCTTGGAGATCAAAAAAGGAACTAGAAATTGTATCTGCTAGTGTTAGTTCAGAGCAGGCTGGCATGTGTTACAACAGAAAGAGTTTTGAGCCTGGAATGGGAGGGCCTGGCTTCTTCACAAGGTAAGTGGCAATGAATCTCTCTGAATCTCAGATTCTTCACCTGCAAAGCTAAGGAGCCTGGACTAGATCAGTTTAAGGACTTTCCATCTCTAGTTCTCTGATGCTTCCATAGATCTGGACCTGAAAGAGACCACCTCCTTTGTTTTAGAGATTTTGTGTGTGTTTGGTTTTTGGTCCAACTCCATTGTTTTAGAAATGAGGAAACAGGTAGATTGTCTAAGGTCACACCAGCTGTCTATGTCAAAGACAAGAATTGAACCAAAATCCTCTGATGGAAAAGCTTTTGATTTTTGCACTGTACAACTCCTCCCTTTGCCAGGATAGAGTTAGAAAAATGAAAGACAATGGCCAAGGAAAGGTTGGCTCAATCTTTGCATATATTTTGTAACTTTTATATATTCTATAGATTTGTTGCAAACATCAAATGAGACAATATATTATAATTTATGAGATATACTTTTATACTAAAACAAGCTGCTATTATTATTGGTGCAAGTTAATCAGCCTTGAATGATGTAAGGAAAGAAGAATGAGAAGCCCCATGATCTCAGCGGTTGACACAAATTCCTTCACCTTCTCATCCTTTTCTTTTGCCCTTCTCATTCTCTCTCTTTTCGCCTTTTCCTCCCTCCATCTCTCCTAAGAAGGCTGATTTTCCTGTTTTCTTTCTTGCCTGAAGTGACATCTCCTGACGGGATAAGATTTATAGTCTGAAGTGGGGTGGGGGCCACTGTGATTAGAATAGTGTTGCATACTCCATGCTGCTCCTCATTATGTTTTCCCCTGGAAGGACTGAATTGTACACCTGCATTTTAGAGAACTTTTCAACTTTTCAATTGCTTTTTCCTCATGAATAGGCACAAATTGCTTGTTTGCTTGCTTAGAACAACAAAACTTTTCTTTGGATGATTCCGCTTCATGTCTGGCTTCTGCAGATGAAGGATGGAGACCGTCGTTGGGGAGGAGATGAAGTTCCAGGTAGCAGTTTCATAAACAAAAAAGAGGAAAACTGCATCATTTTGAGGTGGGCGTCACTCTCAGTGTGAGATTCCCTCTATTTTAGGTGTATGATAAAAGACTGTTGGGGGCATCTCCCTGCTGAAAACAAGATCCAGGATTATAATGGAACAAGGGAATGGGGATGGAGGACTGAGGATATGAAGGTCAACTTTTCTCCCAATCAGTCCCCAAAAAGCAGAGAAAGGGAGATGAATTAAGTGGCTAAGCTCTTCAGTAGAGAGGGTGGGAGTTTTTGTAGTTTTCTGTCTTACTGTATCCTTCAGGAAAGGAATATCTTCCCATCTCTTAATGGTGTGATAGCTTTCAAACGCATTGTTGTCTGAGCTGTTGATTAAACAAAATGGGGCCTGATTGTTGCAGGGTGGCTAAATGTGGACAGGAGTAGCTATTGCAAGCAGCTCACTAAGAAGTCATTTATCAAAGTTTTATCTGATTTCCAAGGCATCGGATTTATCAGTCACAGTTTATAAATGGCATGCCATTGGAATCAAGCAAGAGCTCTACTATTTTTTTTTTCTTGCCTAAGTGCTGCTAGAGAGTCCTAGGTGCTGGGCAATGTGGGTATGTGTCATTGCATCAGAAGATCCACATAGCTGGACTAATAAGAAAAAAAAAAAAATTGTGGGTTTTTCTTTTGGAAAACAAAGAGATATTGCTATAAGAGTCAATAAGATTTCCAAAGTATGTGGATGTGACTCCCTCAAACAAAGGGACAGGAAGAGCCATCCTAACAGTGTCCTTAGAAGTTATTGAGTAGCCAAACCTCTAGTTTTAGTTCCTGTTTATTCCTAAAAGATTATCACCTCCAAGCAATACAGGTAATACTCAATGTTAAAACCTGCATAGATCTGTGGGAAAAGGAGGCTTGCTTTTTTTTTTTTTTTTTTTGTGGAAAGAACACTAAACATGAGATTAGAAGAGATGCTTTTCTATTACAATTTATTTAACTAGCTGACACTCATTTTCCTTATGTGTAAGGTGAGAGGGTGGGGTGGCAGGGAACAGGAAGGAAGAAAAAAAGAAAAAAGTTATATGATAATTTTATTAAATATTTAAGAGAAATAGCAAGTTGTACATTGGCAATTTCATGTGCAAACATCTTTTTTTTATTCTACTGTTTTATAAAAATGCTTATTTTATTTCTTAAGTTCAGAATAATACATATATTTAAAACTATTAAAAACATATATACATATTTAAAAATAGCTAACATTCATATAGTGCATTAAGGTATGATGTATGTTACATCATTTGATCTTTACAACAATCCTGGAAATTAGATGTTATCATTATCCCACATCATGTCAATATGGAAATTCAAACTGAGAGAGATTCATTGACTTGCCTAATTCACACAGTTATTAATTGTCTTAGAAGAGATTCAAATTTAGATCTTCCTGACTTGAAGTTCCCTCTCATTCATTGCTCCATGCTCCAAGTACTGTCCTTCTCTCAGGCTGGCTGAAGAATGTGCACACTGTAACTTACAAAATTCTATATGAATGAAAGCTATGATTGTCGTGAACAAAAGCTAAATAAATATATCCAATTCAGGATGTAAACTTGAGAGTCCTAAAAGAGTTGATGGATGTCATTGTAGAATAACTGACTATTATTATCAATATCACGTGATGAGTTGCAGGGATTTCCCCAAATCCTTACAAAGAAAAGATCAGGAAAGAAGAAAGAGAGGAAGATGATCCTAGTCATATAGTACACATGGAAAATAAAATAAATTACTAATCTGTAGCTTGGAGGTGTATATGTATAAGATATTACTATGATATTATAGTGTCAGAAAAACTTCATATATCCTAAAGATTTCATATGTTCCTAGTCCTATCCTGCAAAGTTCCTCCACATCACCTCTTCCCTAGTCTCTGCCCCATTATTACTTTCTACAATCTCAAAAGAATTGGTCCTTCGTGCCAAGGCCAACCTTTCTGCTCTTGCATTTGATCCTTGCTTATCTCCAGTCACCTCTACAAACTTGTTCCTTTGGTCTTTTCTTGTCTATTCCCAATATTCAATGTCTCTTTAGTTACTTGGTCCTTCCCTGTAAACATTCCCATCCTTCATCAGTAAAAATTCCTTTCCTTCACCCTAGTATCATTTCAAATTATGGACCTATACTGGCCTTTCTTTTTGCAGCTTAACTCCATGGAAAAGTGATCTACATTCATGATCTCTATTTCTCTTCTTTACTTCTCAGCATACTTTTGCACTTTTACTTTTCATTAAGCCATTCAATTAAAAGTATTGTCTCACATAAACTTTGTTTTCTTACTTGCTGAATCCAATAGGCAAGCTACTAATATCTACATTAAAAAAAAAACTCAAATCACTGATATTAGAGAAATATAAATTAAAAGAACTCTGAGGTTCTACTTCATGCCTGTCAGATTGAGAAAGTTATATTTTACAAAATGATAAATTTTGGAGGGGTTGTGGGAAAACAAAAACACTTACAGACTACTAGTAGAACTATGAACTGAATCAATCATTCTGGAAAGCAGTTTAGACCCACCAATAAGTTAGTAAATTGTGTATAACTTTTGATACCGCGAATTAATCAGTCAATATGTATTAAGTACCTACTATGTGTTAGCTACTGTACTAAGTGCTGGGAATATAAAAAGAGACAAAAACAGTCCCTATTGTCAAGGAGCTTACAATATAATGGGGAAGACAACATGGCCACAAAACAAGCAATATATAAGATAAATAGGAGACAACAGAAGGAACGCTTCCAGTAAAAGCAGGAATTTTAATTGGGACTTAGAGAAAGATAGGGAAGCCAGCAGCTAGAATGAAGAGGAAGAATACTCCAAGCATAGGAGATGGCTAAAGAAAATGCCCAGAGACAAGAGATGGAATATCTTGTTCATGGGACATCTAAAAGGCCAGTATCTTTGGATTGAAGAAAATTATATAGAGGAGTACAGTGTAAAAAGACTGAAAAGGTAGTAGGGGACAAGGGTATGAAGAAAGTTGAATACCAGACAATATTTTGTGTTTGATCCTGGTATCTCTACTAGGCCTATATCTCAAAAGTATCAAAGAAAGAGGAAATAATCCTATATATACAAAAAATATTTGTAGTTCTTTTGGGGGTAACAAAGAACTAGAAACTAAAGAAATAACCAACAATTGGTAAGAAATATTGAAAGAGATGGTCTAAAAGAAATCTTGAAAGATTTGTATGAACTGATACAGTGCAAAGTAAATAGAACTAGGGGAACAACTCACACTAGAAGAATGTTATAAAAATGAACAATTTTGAAAGATTTAAGAACTCTGAATAACAAAACAATGAATCAAAATTCCAGAGAACCAATAAAGAATGCGACTTACTTCCTGGCAGCAGTGATGAAATATAGGCAGAATAGGGTCATGATTAATATGAGAATAATTGTTACAAGGGTTTTTTTCTTTTTCTATCAGATTGGTAGAGAGAGAAGTAAAAGAAAATAAGTGTTGAAAAAAAATTTTAATGCATTGACTTGTTCTCAGTCCTTATCCTTCTAAACCTCTCTATAACATTTGGCACTGTTAACCATACACTCTTCTGTATGCTCTCTTCTCCTTGGATTTTCATGATACTGTTGTCTCTCTTGATTTTTCTTTTACCTCTTTGATTTATTTATTAGATCATCATGGGTTCCCCTGTCCCAACATATGTTTGTATATGCTAGAGATTTTGTTTTGAGCCTTCTACTCTTCTTTCCTGATGCAATCAGTAATACTATTAACTTTGATGGCTTTGATTATTATCTTTATACAGATGATTCCAAAATCTCTTTATGTAGTCCCTTTCCTTTGAGTGTACTTCCAACTACCTGTTGAGTATCTCTATTTGTATGCACCAGAAACATAACAAACTCAGCATCTCCAAAATGGAACTGGTTATTCATTCTCTACCCATCTCACTTCTGAACTTCTCTATTGCTGGAATTTCCAAACTTCCAGCAATAGTAGCATCCCCTATCCTTAGTTTTTCATTCCCCATCTTCCCCTATTTTGTTGTGCCACAGTTTCCTTTTACTGTCCTGCCTCAGTTTCCCTAATTGTCCAGCCTCAGCTTCCCTAATTGTTGTGTCTCAGTTTCCCTTAATTGTTCTGCCTCAATCCCCCTGGTTGCAACCACACACCCCCTCCTGATGATTAGGATTGATATAACTTAGGGCAGGCTACTCTAAAGTTATAAATTGTAAATGTGTAATGTCAAAATAAAGGGGAGTTCAGACTTCCTGGCTCCTAAGTCCTCCTAAGTTATCAAGAATTTATGGTCCTACCCCCCACCCTGTCAGAACTAGATTGATGGTCTGTCCTTGGAAATTCCCACCGTTTATCAATGCTCAGACTCCATCCCCTGCCTTGCTACCCTAATCTTGGAGCTGCATATTTATATTTCAGTGGAAACTCACATTCCTTGCTGCTGCTGAAGCTGCTGCTGCTGCTGTTGAATGCTTTGAGACATCAGCCCTGGGACGAAAATGGATCCTTTGGTCCCAGAAAATCTCTCCCTCTCAGAAATCCAAATAAAATATTTAAAACTTTCTAATCTCTATCTTGCCTCAGTTTCTCTGGCATTACAGTATTTAATCACAAATCATATAGATAATGGCTTCGCAACATTTCTCTCCCATATGTCCTCTTCCTTCTATTTTCATTGTCAACACACTAGTTTATGTTTTTATCACTTCTTAGCAGACAATCGCATCCCCCACAACTGATTGTTAAACATTTATCAACACAACTCTGGGTTTCTGAACAGATAAGTTAGCTATATTATAGGTTCTATAAGCTTCTGTGGAGTAGACTGTGAAATCAAGAGAATTTTGAATATAGAGAACTGACCCTAATTTATAAGAAATCAAACCATTCTCCAATTGATAAATGGTCAAAGGATATGAACAGACAATTCTCAGATGATGAAACTGAAACTATATCCACTCACATGAAAGAGTGTTCCAAATCACTACTGATCAGAGAAATGCAAATTAAGACAACTCTGAGATACCACTACACACCTGTCAGATTGGCTAAAATGACAGGAACAAATAATGATGAATGTTGGAGGGGATGTGGGAAACCTGGGACACTGATACATTGTTGGTGGAGTTGTGAAAGAATCCAGCCATTCTGGAGAGCAGTTTGGAATTATGCTCAAAAAGTTATCAAACTGTGCATACCCTTTGATCCAGCAGTGCTGCTATTAGGCTTATATCCCAAAGAAATACTAAAGAGGGGAAAGGGACCTGTATGTGCCAAAATGTTTGTGGCAGCTCTTTTTGTAGTGGCTAGAAACTGGAAGATGAATGGATGTCCATCAATTGGAGAATGGTTGGGTAAATTATGGTATATGAAGGTTATGGAATATTATTGTTCTGTAAGAAATGACCAACAGGAGGAATACAGAGAGGTTTGGAGAGATTTACATGAACTGATGCTGAGTGAAATGAGCAGTGTATAGATCACTATACACTTCAACAACAATACTGTATGAAGAGGTATTCTGATGGAAGTGGATATCTTCAACATAAAGAAGATCCAACTCACTTCCAGTTGATCAATGATGGACAGAAACAGCTACACCCAGAGAAGGAACACTGGGAATTGAATGTAAACTGTTAGCACTACTGTCTTTCTACCCAGGTTACTTATACCTTCGGAAGCTAATACTTAATGTGCAACAAGAAAATGGTATTTACACACATATATTGTATCTAAGTTATACTGTAACACATGTAAAATGTATGGGATTGCCTGTCATCTAGGGGAGGGAATAGAGAGAGGGAGGGGAAAATTTGGAAAAATGAATACAAGGGATAATGTTATTAAAAAAAAAAATTACTCATGCATATATACTGTCAAAAAATTTTTATAATAATAAAATTAATTAAAAAAAGAGAGTTTTGAGTTGTATATAGTTTATTTACAAACAAACTTTTGGGACATATTCCCTAAGGACTAAAAGCTTTTTATAAAAAATGCAGTGGGCTGTTTAGAAAGCAATACATTTTCTCCTGATCACTGGATCTATTTAAGGAAATGGGATTACTGGTTAGGCAAGATTAGTTCATCTATGCAGCCTTTTGGAAGGCTGGTAAGGAGACCACAGAATAATCCTTTTGGATTCATAAAATAAAATATCAACTTTATTAAAATATAGCTACTAAAATAAAATTTTAAAAGTTCAAGGACTCCAGGTTAAGAACTCCTGACCTAAATGATCTCTGGAATCCCTTTCAACTCCTGACATTCTGTGATTCAGATATTTAATACAATAAAACCTCATTAATTTTAGTTCTTCTAATTCAGAATTTTTAAAAATTTCACTAAGAATGGGTTACCTTTACACTATGTATATGGAAAAGGTTTGCTATACAAGTAGTATATAAAAGAGATTTTAGGGGCATAGTTTATCCTCCTTAAGGGAAGTCTTTTTAACAGCATTTATTTGCATACAAACAATGTACTGATACAAATCAGTCTTTTCTATTCATTAAAGTAGGACCAGTAGGGCTTCCGCTTGACAACACTTTATTAACTGTTTAAGTTGCTCTACTTACTTGAAGGTAATAAAACTCCATTTCCTTTAAAATATTCTTTCAGATTGACTTTCCCCTAAATTAGCCTGAACTGGTGAGGCTTGGCTGAATTTGTATCTATGTCCCTGATGCGGGAATTCTTTGGAAAAGAAACAGATTCCTTAGAAAAGAGGAATTGAATTGGGAGTATCTTTAAAAATAAATTAGAGAAATAACTCAAACAAGATAAGGTTTAATAAAGATATGCCTAGGTAGTTCAATTGGAAAGCAGTTTAGGCAATTGAAACATAAGATATGGCATCAGAAAACTTGGGTTTGGATCTGTGTTTTCATCTATGTAACTTGATTCCCATGCTTGAACAAGTTATTGAACCTTTTGGGGCCTCAGTTTATTTGGGTAGTTCATAAGATTTCTCTAATATTTTTTCCAGTCTTAGAAATATGATCCTATGATTTAAAACTATATAATATGGTGAAAAATTGGAAAAGTAATAAAATAAAATAAAAATTGGAAAGGATATTAAGCTCAAATCCAGAGCTTCACAAACTTGAACCCTCTCTTATAACAAAGAAAAAGGGCTCAACAAAAGACCAACGCAATGACTTTGACAATGCATTCTGTACTTACACCCTATCCCCACGTCCTCTGCTGAGACAAAATAGGTGTATTTCCTTATCTTTTCTCCTTTATTCAAACTGATTATTAAAATTAAGAAAAATTTAAGTTGCATTGAGTATTTTTTTCACTTGCATTATTTTAGTCATTGTGTATACTGTTCTTTTAGTTCTTCACATTTTATATTGCATAAGTTAATAATTTTATCTTTTTTCTCATATTTGTCCTTATAGAAGAGTATTTCATTATATTCATAAAAAACAATTTATTATGTAGTGTCCCAATCAATGGATGTGATTTCAATTTCTAGATACTTCAAGAAATGGTATTTTAATATGTGGTACATTTTGGAGCATTTTGTTTTTTAGTTTTTCCTCTCCTTTGCTATATTCTCAGGCATGACAACACTCAGGCAAAAGGTATGAACATCTTAGCCAATTTTCATTCATAATTCTAAATCGTTTCTCAGAATGATTGTGCCAATTTACAACTCCATTAACAGAGTATTAGTATGCTTATCTTCTATTAATCCCTCCAATATTTACTGTTTCCATTTTTTTATAACCTAATAAAACCTCAGAATTTAAAAAAAAAGATATTTTTTACTATTAGTAGCTTAGAACATATTTATATGGCTAATGATAATTCACAAATATTATGAAAATATCATTTCCTTTAACTACTCTTCCAAGAACTACTCATTCTAAGAGAATGCTTCTTAGTATTATACATGTATGCCTATTCTCTATATATTTTGAATAGAAGATTTTTACAAATTATATTTGATATCAAAAATTTTCCTACTTGACAGTTTCTCCTTTTATACCACCTTCATTGATTTTATAAATTGGCTTTCTAATTTTATGTAATTGAAATGGCATATTTTTGTTTTTCCTGATTCCTTGTTTGGCTAAGAAATGTTTCCCTAGATATTTTCCTCCAATTCTTCACCAAGTTTTTTATTCAGTATGAATTTGTTGTTGTTGTTATTGTTGAGGTTCTGTATCCCTTTGGAGATGTTTGTGATATATGTTGTTAGACATCATTATTCATCTGATTTCTATCAAACTTCTTTCCAAATTTCCCCAAAGTTCTTGTTATTTATAGATACCTTCCACTTTTTACTTATATTCTTAGGCTTATTAGATTCTGGACTATTAATTGCAATCTTTCTTATTTAGCTTTTTCCTATGATCTTCTTTTGTGTTCTTCCCATTCCCAGCTCCAACCCCATAGTTGTTTATTTGTTTTTTTAATGATAACTGATTCATGGTGTAGAAACACAAATAAATATTCTATTATTATATTTTATTTAAGATCCTAGAATTTTTCCCCTCTAAATAAATCTTATTATTTTCTCTACTTATATAAATTAGATTTTGATAGTTTGGCTAATATAGTACAAATCTAAAAATTAGTGTAGAAAGTATTATCATTTTTATTACATTGGCATAACCTAATCATGAATTCTAGATAATTCTCTGTTTATTCCCATTTCTCTATTGCTGTAACAATTGTTTTATATTTGCCTCTGTTTTCATTGTCTTAATAGGTTAATTATTTTAAAATTAATTATTGAAATGGAAGTTTTCTTTTTATTTCTTTCTAGTTTTGTTAAAATGTATAAAAATATACAGAACATTTGTGGATTTATTTTGTATCTTGACATTTTACTGAAACAATCACCTTAATTTATTATTTTGTTAATTTTCTGATTTTCTAAGTAAATCATTTGTTGACTGGAAATAAAGTTAATTTTATCATTTCTTTCTGATGTTGATGCCTTTAATTTTACTCCCCTTTCTTATTATTATTGGTAAATCTCTAGAACAACATCAAGTAATAATAGGAAGATAAGGCATCCTTGCTTTACCCTTGTTTGTGTTGGAGAATGTTTTCACTGTTTTTCATGGCAAATGATAGTAACTTGGTTTTTTACATATATTTTTGATGACACAGAAAAGTCCTTCTCTGTGTATGATTTTTAAGATTTTGAATGCAAATGAGTAATATATTTTCTTAAATAATTCTCCTGTATTTATTGATAAAATTATATGGTTTATTATTTTTGCTTATATAATGAAGTTAATCATTTCCCTATTTCTTGATTCATTTACTATTTCATGTTATACACATATATAACATGCTGTTGTCTCCAGAAGCTGTCGATCGCTCTCTGGGAGGAGATCTGCTGTGTCAACTCAAATCTCTCAGACAGATTCTTCTTCCTGTAGAGAATCGTTGTCTCCAGACACCGTTAACTCTCGTCCAGAGAAGTGATTTCCCTCCCTGCAGAGAGCTGCCTCAAGTCTGTTCTAGAGCAGAGACACCCTTTTTCCTCCAGAGCTGCCCTCTTTATCCTCCCAGAGAATGGGCGTGGGATAATGCAAGGATTTCTGGGAAGAATTACTTCAACCAATGAACTTGCTCCTCCTAAGCATGCAAGCTCTTCCCCAGGAAAGGCCTGAACTAGAGAATTGTCAAGTACCGACTTAGCACTTAGTAAGAACCTAATATCTCATTATCTCATTAGCACTTAGTAAGAACCTAACATCTCCCCCTTTCTTTTGATTTAGAATATAGGGTGGTCATAACCTTGAAACATAAATCCATCAATATGGGAGGCATTTCCTTTTAATTTTCAATTTTGCTGGCATTTATATATAATAATTTCTGCAATTTTTCTTAATTCTCTTTATCTTTCTGTAATGAATTCACATTTTTTTATTTTTTAATTTGGTAAATTGAATTTTCTGGGGTTTTTTTGTGTTAACTAATGGCATTTAAGCTTTGTTAATTTTTAAATAGCTTAATTTTATTTGTATGTTTTTTTCCCAAATTTATCTACTTCTTTGATTTTTAAGACTTCTTTTATATTTTTATTTTATTTATTAGAATGTGATTTCATTATAGTACAGATCTCCTAGGGAAGAACTCCCTCAATCGATGAGGTTTAGCACTTTTCTATGAACTTATGTAGTCTTGGATCTTGAAGAGTGATCTGTGACACTGTGACTTGCCTGGGTCAAACATCCAAGGTATGTAAGGAGGGAGTATTGAACCTAAAACTTCTGATTAGTGCTTTAACTGCTATACTACACTGCTCTTATCTTATTTTATGATTTTTTAATTCATTTTTTCAATTGTGTTTTTTAATTGAATTTTTAATTCAGCTATCATTTCTTTTTCTATGTTGTTAATATATATTTTCAGAGTCATGCATTTTCTTCTGAAAAATATTCTAGCTGTATCCTGTGAGGTGTACTACATTGTAGCATCTAAACACTTATTTATTGTATCTATTTTTCCCTTTTGCTTTGTTCTTTTAGCCTCATTAAGGTTCATATCTTTTGCACATTTCTTTTAGTAGCTGCTTGTTGTTATTGTATTGTTACAGCATAGTCTATAGAAGTTATCTTTACTAGTCATCTTTGCTCTTCTATAATTACTTGTAATTCCTTTCTTTCCAATATACAATCAATTTTTTAAAATGTATAATTTTATGCTGAAAAATATGTATATTCTTTTAAAATATATTTATTTATTTAATGCACATTGCTTTATGAATCATGTTCAACTTAATTGTGAATCAGAGCAAAAAGGAAAAACCATGGGAGAAAAAAAAAAAAAAAACAGTAAAAAGAAGTAAACCTAGCATGTGTTAATTTACATTCAGTCTCCATAGTTCTTTTTTCTGGATGCAGATGGTGTTTTCTATTCAAAGTTTACTGGGATTGCCTTGGAAATATGTATATTCTTTAATATTCCCATTTATACCACAGGTCTAATTTTTCAAGCAATCTGTTGAGCTCTATATTTTCCTTCTTGCAAAATTTTTTTGTAAAACATTTTCATATTAGTCATTTTGTACAAGAGGATGAATAAAATAAAAAATGAAAGAAAATGAAATAGCCTATGTTCTATCACTATCAGTTCTTTCTCTGGGGCAAATAGTATGCTTCCTCAATTAATTACTTCTTTGTAATTGTCTTAGATCATTGCATAGCTGAGAATAGCTGTTATTCACAGTTCTTCATTGAACAATATCATTGTCACTGTGTATGACATTCTCCTGATTCTGTTAACTTTACTTAGTATCAATTCATGAAAGTCTTCCCAGGTTTTTCTGAAATCATCCTGTTTGTCATTTCTTATGGCACAATAATATTCCATTATATTCATATATAACAGCTTATTTAGCCATTCTCCAATTGATAAGCAGCCCTTTTATTTTCAGTTCTTAGCCATCACAAAAAAGAGCTATTAATAGGGGGGCAGCTAGGTGGCGAAGTGGATAGAGGACCAGCCTTGAATTCAGGAGGACCTGAGTTAAAATCTGATCTCATACACTTAACACTTCCTAGCTGTGTGACCCTGGGCAAGTCACTTAACCCCAGCCTCAGAAAAAGAAAAGAAAAAAAAAGCTATTAACATTTTTAAAGAAATAGAACCTTTCTCCTTTTTTTGAGTGTCTTTTGGGTATTGCTGGATCAAAAGGTATGTACAGTTTTATAGCCTTTTGGGTATAATTCCAAATTGCTCTCCAGAATGGTTGGATCACTTCACAACTCTGCCAACAATGCAATTTTATTTCTTAACTCTTTATTGTATTTTTTGGGCTATCTACTTATATTTCTTTTAATTATCTACATATGCTCCTAAGTACTCATATAGTAATAATTACAAATATTATATTGCCATATAGAAATATAACCAATATAACCTTATTGAACTTTTATTTTTTTTTATTTTTATTTTTTTTTTATTTTTCTTTATTTTTCTCTATCTTGTTTCTTTTAATGTTTCTCTTGAGTCTTGTATTTGGAGGTCATTTTTTTCCAGCTTTGGTCTTTTACTTACAAATGTTTGAAAGTCTTCTCATTTGTTAAATGTCTGTTTTGCCTCTAAAGGTATATATTCAGTTTTCCTGGGTAGGTGATTTTTAGTTGTAATCCTAGCTTCTTTGTATTTGGATATGTCATTATTTTCTAAGCTTTTTGCTTCTTTAATATGGAAGCTGCTAAAACCTACGTAATTCTCACTGTAGCTCCACAATATAGAAATTGTTTGTTTCTGCTGCTTGCTTTGGATATTTTGATCTGTGAACTCTGGCATTTGGCTGTGATGTTCCTAGGAGTTTTCATTTTGCAATGTAGTGGTAGAACTTTCAAGTTCTATTTTACCCTCTGATTCAATATATCGGGGCAATTTTCTTTGATAATTTCTTGAAAGATGTTCAGGCTTTTTTTTTTTTCCCCTTAAATCATGGATTTCAAGAATTTTTATATTATCTCTCCTGGATCTATTTTGTCAGTTGTTTTTCCAGTGAGAAATTTCATAATATATTCTATTTTTTTTTTTTTTTTACTTTTTAAATTTTGCTTTATTGTATCTTGATGTCTTATAGAATAACTAGTTTCCACTTCTTCAATTCTAATTTTTAAGTAATTATTTTTGTTTTTATGTGAATTTTGGGCTCTAGTCTTTCATTGTCCCAAATTTTTTGGGCTGGTATTCCCTGTTGGCCTCTCCCGAGTATAGGGTTTAGCTTTTGGCCTGTTTCAGGGGTAGGGTCTTGCTGCTAGTTGCTATGATAACAGTGTCTTTCTAGTGATTAACCCTGGAGGAAGGATCTTGTTGTTGGTCTGCCTCAGGAATGGAGCCCTGCTGCCGAGTTGTTGTGGAAGAAAGGCCTCTCTGCTGGTAGATCCCATGGGTAGGGTCTCATAGTTGGTCAATCCTAGAGTGGGGCTCCACTAGTAGGCAGCCAAGATATCTGTGGTGGCTTATGCTGGAGATGGGATGGTTGGGGTGGAGTTTTCCTGCACTACTGTTTACTTGCCCAGTAGGCTATGGCTTGCAGAGGATGGAGCCTTGCTGGTAGATTCTGCCATGATTGGAGTTTTGCTTCGGGTCTCCTGATTTGAAGCTAATGGATGCTACTGCTCTTGAACCTTACTTCCCTACCAATCCCAGGGAGACCTATTTCCTGCATGGCTGGTAAGCTGCTTTTTTGCTCTTAGAGCATTTCTGAGGTAGTTTTCTAGTTGCTTGGAGGGGAATTTGGGAGAGCTTCAGAGGGTTTCCTCCTTATTTTGCCATCTTGGCACTGAAAGTTCTTTGCTTAATTTTCTATTGGATTTATCTCCTTATGAGATAGGAATATTAAAGTGTACTGCTATCACTATCTATTTTTGGAATTCACCTAGTTTTTCTTTTAAGAAATTATTAATTTTGCTGCAAATATTTAATAATATTATTTTGCATTTATAGTGATGTCTTTACCCATAATTTAGTTTTACATACTTATATTTCTTGATATTATCAATGTTATTGTTGCTCTATCAGATATAATTACAAATTTTACTTTTTGTCTTAAGCATTGTGGATTGTGTTTCATCCCTTTATTTTTATTTTATGAGAAAAAACTCTGAGTTTTGTCTTTTTAAAAATAATTCAATCTCTTTCCTTCCTTCCTTCCTCCTTTTTTCTTTCTTTCAGTCTTTTCTTTATATTCTTCCTCATATCACAGCTCCAAAATCAGGAAGGAAAAATAAAAAATACTCCACCTATATTTCCTCTCAAATCCTGATTGTCTTTTTCTAAGACCTTCCTAATTGTCTCTCCTCTTTCCTTCACAATGTAGAATTCCTCTCTTTTATCCTGCCACCAAAAACAACAATAAACAGTGAGAGAATATGTTTTCATATCTCTAAATTCTTTTCATCCTATCCTCCTAGTTGTTACAACCCCCTTTCCATACTATTATATCTTCTGGTTTTTTTAAGATTATTTCATCCATAGATGCTCTCTCAACAATTTTCATATGAAAGGTTTCTTTTAAAAGAGAACACTAAAATACAAAAAATTTTCAGAAGCATAAATTTGCCCAACCCTATATACAATCAACATTAATTTCATTTACTAGTCTTTTAGTATTATGAGAAGCTCTTCTTTCTTCTGTTTAATAAGTTTGCCTGTTAAATGCTCTATTTATCTCTGGGTTTTCTTTTTCTTTTCTTTTTTTTTTTTTTTTTTTTTTTTTTTTTTTTGAGCTTATAAATTTAATTCTTTATTTTTCCAGCTATCCAAATTTTATTATTTTACAATCAAAGACAATTTCATTGGATGTTTATTTTGGGGATGTAAGCTAATTTTCCTTGCATTTTCGGAATATCTATTCAACTTTTTTTCTTTGATTCTTCATTAGTCAGGATAAGACATATGATGCTGCTGAATTTGATGCTGATGATATTGATGATGAGATAGCTAGAAATTATACAGCACTTCATATGTGTCAGACACTATGCCAAGTGCTTTATAAATATTATTTCATTTGATCCTCATAAGAGTCCTGGGAGAGAGATGCTGCTATCCTCATATTAGAACTGAGGATACTAAAACAAACAATAGTTAAGTGACTTACCAGATTCATTGAGTAAAGGTTGCTATCTTCCATAGCTTTGTCAAAACAATGCTTTTGAGAGAGTTGAGTGGTATTTTGCTGTATTTGTGGACAAGATGGATAGCTATGTGCTAGGTGCATTGAAGGGTCCAGCCAGTAGAGGTTAAGTGATTTTCCCAATGTCCCAAAGCTGCTAAGTGTCTGAGGCTGGACTTGAACTCAGATCTTTCTGACTCCAGGCTCAGCACTTTATCTACCTAACAGCCATGACATTATCATTGCCTTTCCTTGTAATGTAAAAGTGATTTAAATTTTTTTTCCATGAAATAATTGTTTCTTTATATTGTAATCCTGATTAAACATGATGCTTTTTTGTGAGTTAGATTTCAGTTTTCTTTTTATTGTTATTCCTCAAATTCTTTCAATTTCTGTTTTCTGTTTCTGATTTTTCTATGCAATTTTAATATAGTAATTCCTGAAGTATCTTTCTCAGGTTTGTTTTTCATTATTTTGGGGGGCATAGGTATAATATATTCCCTCTTTGCATCTTATCTTCAAGGTTGGAATCTTTGTTCTTCCATTCTTATTGTCATATGATTTTGTTCAATTAATTTTCTTTCTGCCTCTTTTTTTTTGTTATACTCTTACCATTCTCTTTCTAGGAAAGAACTGTTTGGAAAGCATCTTTGTCTTCTTTTCACATTTTTCTTCTCTTCTGTTAGACTTTTTAATTTCTTACTTGAGAATTCTAATTTCTATCTTTATTTTTTTTCTAATCTTAATTCTTTAATAGCACTTATGAAGATTCTAGTCTCTTGGATCATGACTTTTGAATACCTTGTTGAATATATTAAAGTATATGCACACTCCTTAATGAATAATTTTCCTTCTATGAGAAGTACTCCATTTTTCCCTAAATTTTTTGCTTTTCTTCAATTGTGAATTTTATTAGTCTTTATCAGTCTGTCTGAAATGTTATCTATGGTTATCTTTCATAGACATGAAGGGGCTGAATGGGTCAAATGCTGCCATGAAAAGGATAGAAAGTATTGGGGAAGAGTAAACAGTTTGCCTCCCAGCTGTGAGGACCCAGTTCACATTAGATAGCAGCAATTTTTATTTTTTTATTTTTTAAATTTTTTTTGTTTTTTGTTTTTAGATTCCCAGCATTTTTATTTTTTTTTATTATTTTTTTAATTCATTTTTCCAAATTATCCCCTCCTTCTCTCCACTCCCTCCCCCCATGACAGGTAATCCCATACATTTTACATGTGTTACAATATAACCTAGATACAATATATGTGTGTAAATACCATTTTCTTGTGATAGCAGCAATTTTTAATGAACTTAGCATTATTATGTGATTACAGTACGTACTATATTGTTTATATTAGGTTCTTATTGTGTATGTTATATTCTGAAATAGTTATAGAATATTTCTAACAGGGATTCCTAGTTCATGATATTCCGGTTCTAGAACATTTTATGTCTGAGGGGAGGAGAGAAGATTATTCTGAAGTGATCCTAGGACATTCTTCTATCATATTTTTGTTACAATTCTATTGTGTGCAATGGATACATTCATGCATATGTGCATGTGTGTGTGTGTGAGAGAGAGAGAGAGAGCAAGAGCAAGTGAGAGAGAGATTGAGAGAGAGAGAGAGAGAGAGAGAGAGAGAGAGAGAGAGAGAGAGAGAGAGAGAGAGAGAGAGATTTTTCTGGAACAATCCTAGCACATTCCTATTATACATTCCTTAATTTTAGAGTACAGATTACTTATTATTAATGATCCATTAAAATCCAAAGAAGTTGGAGTAAGGGAGTTGGACCTGCCCATCCATTCCTAAGGTAAAGTTTTCCTTCATTATCAACTGAGAACATTTCCTTAAACAACAAATAAATAAGCAATCAAAAAGAACATTCAAATTAAAAGATGTTACTTAAAATAGGCAGTGCTCAGGCTCACTTAGGAAAAAAAAACAAGCAACATCCAGCCTGGAGACTTCATGATTTCTGAGTTATAGAACCTCCTTTTGGGCATCCTCTTCTTTGTTGCCCAAATTAAACAATAAATAGTTTATTAAAATCTGAAAATCATCCAGGAATCCTTTGGAAAAAAGATACAGTATCTTTAAGAGATTTCAAAGGTAAATCTTACTGTCTGGGGGAAATGACTCCTGAGCAGTTATTTCTCTTATTGCCAAACTGAATGTAAAGACATTACTCAGTTTAATAAATCCCGGTGTATCACTCAGTCTGTGTAAGCTGATATAAATATCTCCAGTTATGTCATATTACCACCTTTGTACAGCTAGTGTTGGGCTTTGATGACTGGAGCCTGATAAATGCAAAACCTCATTTGGTTTGTGAGTGATTGAGCGCTAACACTGTTTAGATTCCTTAATATACTTGTATTAGCATGAATAAGTAATGAGCATGCCAGGCTTTTTTGAATATTTGATTGTATCTTTGTAATGGATTTGTGTCTCTCTCTTTGTGCTAATGTCATTGTAACTTTGTTGGTGTCATAACTCCAAACCTGGGCAATTGATCTTTATCAGCCCATCTTAAGCCAATTACCCTCTCCTAGCCAAATTACAGCCTCCTCCCTCCAGCTTCCCCAGACTGAGCCTCTCTGCTTATTGCCCTTGGGGAAAGAGGTATTCTTGCTTGGATTCAAGGTGAGGAGGTTTCAGATCCTCTTATGTGTCTGAAGTGGTGAATATGGGAGCTTTACTGGGGCCATTTTGCAAACCATCCATACCCCTTGAACCTCAGGCCTTATCTCAAGCTGGGCAAAAATAGACAGGGATGGTGCTGTAGGTAGAGACTGGCTGTTACATGCTTCTTCAGGTACTTGCTCACTGGGCTGCTCTGGGCAAATTCTTTAACTTCTCGGCCTTCAGTTTTTTCATCTCTAAAATCTCATAGGATTGCAGTGAGAACCAAATGAGAAAATCTATATGAAGTCCTTTGCATAGTTTCAGCTGCTATATAAATGTTAGCTACTATTATTATCAAGCTGCTCTTTCTGAAAGAAAGCAAAGGCCTGGCTGAGCACCTTGAAGACTTGGGTGTCTTGACCCTGAAAAGGTTCTATATCAGCTATAACAGTTACAGTGCTGCTTGTGTCCCCATACTTGGAAGGTTGTGCTTATTTCTCAAGGGATTTTAATAGACTACAGAGCATGGATTACTCATACTTCCCTGCAGTACCCCATTCAGGAGTATGCTGGAGCGGCTCCAATGAGCTCAGGTTGCTGATCCTTAAATTTTCATTGTGAACATAATATAGTAACACCCCAATAGTAGTAGAGACCCCAATACTTTTCAAGAAAGCCCCAGGTTGCCTGGTCTTGGTAATAATGTATTCAACTTAGGAATGTAGTTTTTGAGCGTGATGTGGCATGGCCTTTTTTTGTTTTGAATTTAGTATTATTTTATTTTCTCAATTATATATAAAGATATTTTCAATATTCATTTTTGTAACATTTAGAGTTCTAAATTTTTTTTCTTCCCTCCCTCCTTTACCTTCCTCCTCCCCAAGACAGCAAACAATCCGATATAGATTATACATGTACAGTCATTTTAAACATATTTCTGTATCAGTCTTTTTATAAAAGAAAAATTAGAACAAAAGGGAAAAGTCATGAGAAAGAAATAACAAAGCAAAAAAAAAAAAAAAAAAAGTGAAAATCATATGCTTCAATTCGATCTCTGTAGTTCTCTTTCTGCATGTAGGTGGCCTTTTCCACCCCAAGTCTATTGGAATTGTCTTGAATTATAACATTGCAGAGAAGAACTAAGTCTATCATCACACAATCTTGCTGTGTACAATGCTCTCCTGGTTCTGTTCACTTTATTCAGAATGAATTCATGTAAGTCTTTCCAGGCTTCTCTGAAATCAGCCTGTTCATTATTTCTTTTAAAACAATATTCCTTTCCATTCATATACCATAACTTATTCAGCCATTCCCCAACTGATGGGCATCTGCTCATTTTTTAATTCCTTGGATGTGGCACAATCTTGGAGACTGTATGTGAAAGAAAGGGAGTTGAGCCTGATCTTTATTCTACTAGGCTATCCTTCAAGGATGCCTGGCTTGTCATACAAAAGTCTGGACTGCTATCTCACATCTGAACTCAAACAACAAGTACTTCTAGGTTTCACGAAAGAAAAAAGGGGGTCATAATTACCCTCCATTACCAAACTTCCCACCAATCATGTGAACCCTCATCCCATGAGGATGCTCTGTTCTTTGTTCTTTATTCCCCAAATCCTTATAAATTTACCTACTTACTCCCTGGTTTTTTTGTTATTTTTCTGTTTTGGGATGTAGCCCAATTTAATTAGTGTTTCAATTATACTAAAACTCTGCCTCTTGACTTGGAGATGGTCTAAGTCTCTTTTGAGACACCTGTACCATAATCCAGAATCCCAATATTTTGGAGTTCCCTTGGATCCCAACAAATATTTATACTTTGGAAATCAGCAAATACTTGAAATTAGCACTTTATTTACATTTTTGTTGATTGTCTGAACTTAAGAGAACAATAGAAAAAAAAGTATTAATGCAGATTAAACTTAAAAGTGTTGTCTAGGCACATCTCCCCTCTCCAACTGGTTGTTAAACATTTACCATTACATTCCTCACTAAAACCTCTTCAGGAAATAAGAACTTGAGGCAACATATTACAGAAACAAATATATTTAGAAAGATAGAATACTAGTTACAAGAAACTCAAAGGCCCTCTAGATTAAACCTTGAATAAAGAAATGTCTTCCTCCTAATTTATCTTGCATATATCTTATTTGTCCAGAGTTATTTGCATGTTGTTCCCCTCATCAGAATGTGCTGACTTTGAGAACAAAAACTGTTTTTGCTTTTCTTTCGATCTCCAACACTTAGAACAATATCTGAAATACAGTAGGTGTTTAATAAATGCTGATTGGTTGACTAAGACCCTCTCTTCAAACTGGTTTATTTTTTGATCATTGAACTGAGTAGTCCATCTCCCACCTTTCCCTTTGCATCTGCCACCCTTCAATGCATACCTTTCTCATTTCTACTTCTTAAAAACTCTGGCTTTATTCAAGGCTTAGATCCTGTGCAATTTCCTTCAGAATGCCTAGAAAATCACATAATTTCAGAGCAGTAATCTAGCTTTTCTACAAGAGGGGGAAAAAAATCTCGATAACTACAAGTCTTTATTATCAGCTCTGATGATATGAATGCAAAAACAAACACAAGCAAAAACAATCCCTGCCCTCAAAGACTTTACAATCCAAAGTGAGAAGATAACACACAAAGAGAAGCTACAAATAGTGAGGGGAGAGCTAGTCAGTAGAGGATAAGAGAAAATGGAAGAGAACTCAGAGAAGACCCAAAATAATCTTATGAGGACTAGTGATCAATAAACCTTTGCTTGGAAACCACAGATAAAGAAAACCCCAGCATCTATCCAGGGAGCCCATTCCATTTTGGGTTAGCTTTATTTAGTAGAGTATGCTTTCTTGATGTTGAGCCTAAAATTGATTCTTTGCAATTTCTATCTAGTTGTGTTCTCTGGGGTCAAGTGAAATGGGCCTAATCCATCTTCTATGTGACTGTCTTTTAGTTTCTTGAAAACCGAACTCCTTGAATTCTTTGCTTTTCCAGGCTAATTATTCCTGGTTTATTTTGTTGTTTAGTCATTTCAGTAATGTGTCTGACTCTTTGTGACTTCAGCTCTGCTTTTCTTGGCAGAGATACTGGAGTGGTTTGCCATTTTCTTCTCCAGCTCATTTTATAAATGAGGAAATTGAGGCAACAGGGTTAAGTGACTTGCTCAGGATCACACAGCTAGAAAATGTCTAAGGCTGTATTTAAACTCAAGTCTTCCTGACTCTACACCCAATTCTATGTTTTCTATGCCATCTCACTGCCTCTTCCCAGCTTATATGATTATATTTTTAGAGTTGGAGGGACCTCAGAGGCATCAACCTCCTCATTGTATCTAATGAGAAAACTGAGGCAGAGGAAAATTAAATGACTTATGCAAAGTCATTGAGGGAAAAAAACTCAGAGGCAAGATGTGAATCCAGCTTTTATTTCAATTTCACCGGTCTTTATGCTATGCCATATTACCACTCCCTTCAACTACTTCTAACATGACAAGAATTGAAGGGTATCTTCTATCCTGAATATCCCCCCCCCCTTTAGACCCTATAAGTCCAGGTATCAAATGTAGTGTCCAGAAAGTAATAAAATACTGCAAGAATGCTTCAATCAAGATTGGGTTCTGGATATATATATATAGTAGGACCATCAGCTTCTTATTGCAGGAAAACATGCTTTTCCCATTATAGTGATTTCACATTAGCTCTTTTATGCTACTGTGTCATATTGTTCACTCATATACATTCATGTATCCAAATCTGAAATTTCTAAATCTTTTTCAAGCACCATGCTTTCTAACTTTGTCCCTGAAACATTTTACTTGTGTTTAACGAATTGTTTGAAACCAAGTCTAAAACTTTGCATTCATCCCTATTTAATTTCATCTTATTAGACTTGGCCAAATGAGCCAGTTTGTCAAAATCTTGTCGGGTCCTGACTATCATCTAGCTATTTCTCTCTATTACTGAAAATTTGATAAAGATGCTACCCAATTTCTTTATATTCTCATTTACCTACACTACTTTGAGACTTCTTTTCTTACTATCCTCTCCCCCTTTGATTAGAGGCAGAGCCATGAGCTCCAGACCACCTATTAATGTTGAGGTGACTCAACATTAGTTGAGTTTTTCTTAAGTTTTTTAAAGTACTTTAATAGCATGCAATAACACATGTATTCGCATGAAGGAATTTAGCAATTACTTTAATAAAACCTAAGTAAACTTGATCAACACTATTTTCCGTGATGCATTGTTAGAGGACTTGGACACTACTCGTGGCTCTGTCACTTTTTAATTATGAAACTTTGGGTTTCGATTAAGAAAATTCCTTAATACATAGTTTCAGAAAAAGCCTGGGAACACATGAACTGATGCAAAGTGAAGTGAGCAGAGGGAGCAGAACAATCTACACAGTGATAGCAAGATTGCAAAGATTGCCAGCTATGAAAGACTTAATTACTCTGATCAATATAAAGATCCACCAAACTCCAAAGGACTTATCATATAAAATGCAATCCATTTCCAGATAAAGATCTCATAGTCTTGAAGTATAGATTGAATAATTTTTTTTCTTTATTTTCTTCTTGCCCCCAGAATATAATATAGAAATATGTTTTGCATGACTTCATTTGTATAATGGGGATCTTATTTCTTGCCTTTTCAATGAGTGGGAAAAGGGGCAAAGATAAGGAAAAAAATTGAAACTGAAAATTAAAAAAAAAAATTAAATCCTTTAACAACTCTGCTTCTTAATTTCCTTGCTGTCAAATGAGGGAAATAAGAGAAAGTGGCCCTTAAGGCTTCGTGTAGTTTTGAGTCTAGAATCCTGTGACACCAAGGATTACATACTGAAGCTCCGTTACTGTTTGTTAACACCAAGAGTCTTGGATCAAGTCCCATGGAGCCAGATCATATGAGATCAGCCCTAATTTACATGCTGATGTGGGTTGTGCTAGCTAAATATTTTATAGAGTACTCACAATGTGCTAGGTGCTAGTGGTATTATAGCATCAATTACATGTATCACAGGTACAGTATATCATAGAATCTCAGACCCTCCCCTGGGAGGGGCCCCAGAAGTCATCTCATTCAACCTTATCTGCAGCACCCCTCAACAAGTGGACATCCAGCCTCTGTCTGCAGGAAAGAAAAATGATTATCAAATTAATGAATTAGACTCCTCTTTATGCTTCCATTGTCCTAATGAGTCATTTATTTATGCAGAATGTTCTGCCTTGATTAAAACTGTTAATGATGTCCAGGCAATGTGACTGTGTTTGATTCTCTCTCTCTCTCTCTCTTTTTTTTAAATTCTAAAGCCCGTAACTGGCAAACAATCAAAAGAACTAACATTTATATACAATTATATTAAGGGTTTGCAAAGCACATTGCACATTATATTTCCTTTTATACTCAGAATAGCCCCGTGAAGTAGCTACATTTTAAAAAGGCTGTGATTCTATCAGTTTCCAGTAAATCCCAGCGTGGAAATTCCTTCTGGCAGACAATGAGGCAATGGAGTAGGTAGAGCACTAAACCTCAAGTCAGAAAGATCTTAATTTCAATTCAGCTTTAAACACTAACCAGCCATGTGACCCCGGGCAAGTCATACAATCTCCTTGCCTCAGTTTCCTCAATTGTCAAATGGGGATAATATAGCACCTACCTCCTAGGGTGGTTTTGAGGCATAAATGAGTTAATATTATAAAAATGCTTAGCACAGTACTTGGCATATGGGAGAACTTAATAAATTATTTTTTCCTTCCTTTCTCATCTGTGACTTATAATCATAAAGATTTGTGTAGGAGCAATGGGAGGTTAAATGAATCTACCATGGTGACAGTGTAATGTATATTTGAGATAGGCACCAAGTCTTCCTGTCATTAAGGCCAACCCATTTAACCACTATATCCCACACTGCTTTTCTATAGGAAGACACTACATGTAGAATAATGCCCATTTTACAGATGAAAAAGAGATAACTGACTTGATCATAGTTGTTATTTAGCCAGCAAGTTTCAGAACTTGTCTTTAAATTCAAACTGTTCCTGATTCCAACTCGACTGCACCATTTTTACATATTGACAATTACAATCAATAAATAGATTGTCTCAAAATAGCATAAGTGATTGTAGAAATATAAACAGAATTCTGACTTAGCGATCCCTCTATCCCCTAGCCCTTAGCTGTTGGATCTCTGACACCTATATGAGATTTCTTTTATTTCTTTGTAGTATTCTAATGCTATCATCCCACCTTTAGCAGAATGCTTCTAGATATTACTTTTTTAGTTTAGTCAGTATATTCTTAGTGCCCATTTCAATGTTTTGTATAGAGTAGATACTTAATAAATGACTGGTAAGTGTTGTAACTAGTATAAACTAGTAGTTTTTCAGTCATGTCCAATTTTTCATGACTCCTTTTGGAATTTTCTTGGCAATGATACTGAAATGGTTTGCTATTTCCTTCTCCAGCTCATTGTACAGATGAGGAAACTGATGCAAACAGGGCTAATGAATTGCCCTGGGTCACAAGACCAGTGTCTGAGAGAAGATGTGAAGTTGGGTCTTCCTGACTCCATGCCCAATGCTCTATCCACTGTGTCATCTAACTGCCTCCAAGGAGGGACCTTAGAGACCATCAATCCCAGTCTCTCTGACACTAAATATCTATGAGACATTCAGCAAGACAGTTAACTTCTCTAGTCTTTACTTTTCTCATTTATAAAATGAAAGCGTTGACTGAGTGCTCTCTAAGGCTGTTTCCAGCTTTAATCTATGAGACCAACTCTGCATTTCTATTCTAGAAGTTCTTATTTTCATAAAAGAAGAATGAAAACCCAAAGAATCCTCAAAGTTAATTTTAACTATGAATTTATTGTTTATCTAAATAAAAAATGATGCTTTGATAGTAAGAGATTCTGACTAAAGTCAGGAGTCAACTTTATTCATCATTTGTGCATATGCATTTACAAATATGTATATATCCATTTATAGATAATCATAGTCACATAGCTAGTAAATTTCAGAATTTATGTTTGGGGGTAAATCTCTATTATTCATATAGAAGATTCTGCTGCATACCACTTTCACATATTGATAATAGTAATGAATGTATAGATTTAATCTTAAAAATCAAAAATGATTACATACATATGTAGACATATTCCTTTATTCTTCTAGTTTTAGGCATCTAATAAATTTGGAGTCCCTCAGTCAGCTGAATGGAACTGCTCTTCACCAGAAAAACTCTTAAAAGTAAGATCACCAACAATGATGCTCTTAGGAACTCCATTTGGTTGTTAGAAATAACCTAAACTCTTCAGAATTGAATTGAATTAGAGATTCTAATCCATATTACCTTTTCATCTTACTCCATCTCATTCAGAGACTTTGTGGACTCCTTCCTTGTATTTATAATTATAATATTATAATAAAGTATAATTACTTTCCCTAGAATTTAGTTCTAGGAATAGATGGTGGTAATGTAATGAATGGCCTGGATCATTTTTCAGATACAATATATGCTAATTATTCAGGTATTCCCTCAGAGAAGTCTCAATGATGGGATCCTCTGTGAAAAAGGATAGACTGTAACATTCTTGATTCTTCCTTTTTAGGTAGTATGAGACCCGTCAGTTTGAGGAAATATGGCAGAATTCTTTAGCTGTTGATCATTCGCCATAACTGTGGGCTTGTTTTACAACCTAATTTCTGGTTTATCCAGAAGCTAGGGAGGAAAGGTCATTTTCTGAGTAATCCTTAAGACATGATTGGCTTTTAGGATTTCCCTGCTCAGATAGAAATTGTCTTCTCTTACCTTTGTACTCCTCCTCCTTTGCTCTTGAGACATCGATCATAGTTAAATTTACAGAGTTCTGAAACCAATATCTATTGAAGCACCTGGGTGACACCAGTGGCATATTGGACATTTCAAGCTGAATGTTTCAAAAGGAAAACTGAATCCATTATTTTTCCTTTCAAACCTATCCTTCTTCTAATGTTTCATATATCAGTTGAGCAGACTACCATCTTTACAATCACAAAGATTAGCAATCTTGATATCTCTTCACTCTCATTCATCCCACATATCCACACAGTTGTCCAGCTTTTTAAAAATTTTAACCTCCACTCACTCAACTATCACTTTAAATCAGGCCCTCATTACCTTTGATCTGGACTGTTGAAATAGTTTTTTAATTCATCACAATTACACAATTGCACAATAACTCTCTCCATTTCAATCTATCTTCCACACAGATACCAAAATGATTTTCCTAAAGTACAAGTTTGACCGTATCAATTCAATAAATCCCAAAGGTACCCTTTTATTTCAAGGATCAAATATAGAAGTAGGACATGGATTATCTAGAGTAGAGCATAGAGATCTAATTTGAGGGGAATACAGAGTTAATGAAGGGAAATAGAATAGAAAAAGGCTGAAAAGGTAAGTGAGAGTCAAATTGTGGAAGTAGTTAAATGACAAGTTAAGAACTTTCTGTTTTATTTTAGTGAAAATGGCAGACCTGAAATGTTTTTCAGAAGGGAAGTGACTTGGCCAGATCTGTCTTGAAAAAATATAAATCTCCAGTCTATCCTGCTTGCATTCTTCCAGATACACTGCAATTTTTTTTTGTCTTCTCTAAAATATTTTAATAACTGAAAATACAACCCATATGTGTCCTGATCAAAGCAGAATGCAATGGAATTATTTCCTCCATTACTATTCCTCTCAATGTAATCTAAGATAACATCTTTAACATTTTTATTTTTTAAAAATTTATTTATTGAACTAAACATAAAATAAGAAAAAACAGAATAGAAAAAAAAGAAAGAAAAGGAAAATAAACAAAACAAAACAAAACATTGTCATGTACCCAGTAGGACATCAGGGAAGATTCAAAATATATAACAATAAATTTCCATTTCAAGATGCATATAGACTAATAAAACAAATTATATTCATGAATACCCATCTTTTCTTTACTTCCTTGCAAGTTATTCTTCTGTTCTCTGCTGTATACTTTTTACTTTATTCTTTTTTCTCCTTTTATTCTCCTCTACTTAAACACACACACATGCATATGAATACACACATATATTTCCATACATACCCAAACATATATATATATATATATATATATATATATTCATACCCACCCATAAACCCAGACACACATATATATATCTAAATATACTAAATGCATACACATATGCATATGCATTTACCCACAAGTAAACATATATCTAAAACAATATTAATATGGCTGACATATAATGTAGATTTCTCTCTTGATTTAATCTTGAAGTTTGACTTTGTCTAAGATCAATGATTACTAACCCTATGATTTTTTTTCTAATAAATTCTCCTGATCCTTGTTATAATTTTTCTCTATTTCTGCTAACTCTTGCTATTACTTAATCTTTCCTATTTATGGATCCCTCCCTTATCTTGTCCCCCCAACCCTTTCCTTCCCTCTTTATCCCATTCCCATTAATCTACACACCTTATCACACTCTGATTAATCTAAACACCCTCTGTGCCCAGCCTTATTCATTGTTACCCTTTCTCCCCTCTTTATCCCTTTCCCATTAATCTATACACTTTGTCCCACTACCATTACTCTACACACCCTTCTATTCCCCACCTTATCCTTTATTCCTTGCCCATTAATCTACATACCTTGTCCCACTGCTATAAATCTATACATCCTTCTGTATCCCAACTTATCCTATTCTTCCCTTTTATTTCTTTATGGATTTTAGAAGGTGTTATACACTTTATGGTGTGTGTGTATAGTGTTCCCTGTTTAATCCATTCCTGATGTAAGTTTTCAGAACTATGAGCCCTCCTACCCCTCTAATGCCTTTGTATTGGTTCTTCCTCTGCACTTCATTTATATAACATAATTGCTATTTTTCACCTTTTTCTAGATAGTATTGCTTTTTAGAATCAGATCATACTCAGTTCTGCCCCAATCTTTTTTTTTGAGTTATCCAACTCCTGATGTCAGGAGTAATAAATATATAATATAAATTTTCACTCATGACACATAAACGATTTGTCCATGTTGGGTTCCTTGAAATTAATCTTTGATATTGGCAAAATTCTATATGTTAAATTTTCTATTAAGATTGGGGATATAGTTGAGACAAAGTCCTGAAAATCTGCAAGTTCATTGAAATCCCATTTGTTTTCATTCAGTATTATGGATAATTTTGTTGGATATGATACTTTTGACTGCAGGCCTAGTTCTTTTGATTGCTCGTATATATGATTTCAGGACCTGTGGTCTTTTATTGTAGCTGTTGATATGTCCTATACAATTCTAATTATAGCTTTATCATATTTGAATTGTTTTTTTGGTTGTTTCTTGCAAATTTTTCTCTGTGATCTCAGAGTTTTGAAATTTGGCAATAATATCCCTATGTGTTTTCCACAAAGGATTTCTTTGAGGTAGTAATTGGTGGATTTTTTCCCCTACTTTCACCTCTTGTTCTATCAATCCAGGGCAATTTTAAAAAATTATTTCTTGCATTATTGTATCATTTTTTTTTCTTTTGGTCACAGCTTTCAGATAGTCCAATTACTCTGTATTTTCTGTTCTTAATCTGTTCTCCAGATCTTTTGTTTTTCCTCATAAGATTTTTTTTTTACATTTGTTCTAATTGTTCATTCTTTATATTTTGTTTTATTATTTTTTGTTCTCATAGTTTTATTGACTTCCCCTTGCCAAATTCCTTGATAAATTCTAATTTTTCAAAGTATTATTTTCTTTAAGAATCTGTAGCTCCTTTTCTAGTTGAGTAGCCTTTTTTTTTTTTCATTACATTCATGCTACTCTTTGGGAGAGAGGAAGCTTCTTTTATTTCACTGTCCTCGTCTGAAGGAGGACAATACATCTGAAGATGAACCCTAGTCTTCTCTATTCCCACAGAAGGTGTCTATGATTCCATTCATTCTTCTTTGCAGGTTAATTTTTTTTTTTTCAAATAAGAATTATTAGTGTAAATACCTCTAAACATGGGGTGGGGAATGGATGGATGATACCTCTAGCTTCACTTCAGCTCACCTCTTGACCTGGAACCCCAAACAAAAGCCCCACTCTCTTGAAAGTTCTTGTAGTCAGCATCATCCTTGCCTTCCCCTCTCCCCCCCCCCCCCACACACTAACTAGGTGAGCTGATTCCTTCTCACCCAGAGCCACTTCTCTGCAGCACAGCTGGGCCTGATGTTCCTAGTAAGCAGAGATTCCCACAGTCTTCCCAGACTCAGATCCTGACTCCTCACTCACACTGTCCTGGAGGTGAAAGTTTCTATGGCTCCTGCTGAGGCTCTAGCCAAACCCGGTTTACCTAGAGGTCCCTACTTAGGTGTTTCTGAGGAGATAGACATTTGTGCTTTACCCTGGCGAATCCCCAGTCTGGGGTCATACTTTGGATCTTCATGGATTATATCAGGAGGACCTGTGTTTTGCCCCAGGTCTTCTTAATTTTTTACCAGTTTATGTTTGCCCTTAGATGAAAATTTGTTCTATTTGTGGAAGAAATCTAGAAAACTTGAGATTTACTGATCTATATTACCATCTTCCCAGAATCCTCCCAGAATTGTTTTGTCACATTTTTAATTCATATTGAATTTGCAGACCATTATAAAAACAGAATATTTGTTCATAAATATAGTTGAATAACCATACATCTTTCATGCTTTTTGTCAAGTTGATTTTTTAAATCCAGGTATAGAACTTTGAATTTATGTATGCTAATTAAAATTCATCATATTTCATTCAGCAAATCTTTCAAGACCATTTGGAATTGCAATTTTGTCACCCAATACACTTCCCATCACTCCAAATTGTACATTCTATATATCTTAATGTCATTGATAAAAACAATTGTTTTTTTTTTTTTCATCTTGAACTCACTAGACAGTTGTATGTCTTACCAAATTCCCATTGATCATCGGTTTTACTCTTTGTTCATAAATTTTGCTTTGTCCTTCTTAGTTCAAATATTTTTCTTGAAAAAGGAAATAGACAAATTAAAAATTGATTCACTCAGCCTTCTTATCATTGTTATTATAATTATCCCCAAAGCGATGGTCCTATCCTATCTTCGACCTTATATTTATCCCTAACAAAGCCAAACTGAGCTTTGTCCTTTCTTTGTATTCCTATGATATGTCACCAGCTTGGGTCCATTTTGGACTTTGGTGCTTCTCTTACATTCTTTAAAGAATTGTGCCATTGTTTTGTATCATCCTCAGTTACTTGCCACTAATTTCATTTTCTGTGTATATTTAAATAAGAATTTATTGATGAGTTTCCTTTGCAAATATGTAGCTATGAAGCAGCTAGTGAGTCAGTAGATAGAGTGTTAAATCTGGAATTAGAAAGATGAGTTCAAATTCTGCCTCAGATACACACTTAGCTATGTGATCCTGGTCAAATCTATTTATTAACTTTCCTCAGCTTTCTCATCTGGAAAATGGAGATAATAATAATATCTACCTCATGGAGTTGTTGGGAGAATCAACTGAGTTAATCTGCATAAAGTACTTTACACATCTTCCATCACTATACAAATGATTGCTAATTTTTTAAATTATTTTTTTGTTTTGAACTTATCAACTTATCTTTCAGGAAAGCCCAAAGATCAAGGCATATTGCAATCACAAGCTTGTATCCAATTTTTTTTGCTCTATGACTCAAAATTGTGTTGGCAAGCTGTTAAACTGGCCACCACTTCCAGCACTTTGTGGGAACCCAGGAGAAGAAAAGTGGGACCTATCAAATTTATCAGAGGCAGCTGAGAATCTAACTTCTCAGCTGGGGGTTATGAAAATACCACAAGAGAGTGAGTGTGTGTTTGTGTGGGACCTGACTGTGAGGCACCAGTAATATCCTCCTCTTTAATCTTTTTACCTTAATGGCAAGTCACTGTTTCCCTAATTTATCTGCTTGTCTTAAAAGCCTGCACACTTCATCTGGGGACTGGAAGAATACTGGGTGGGCCAAGATGGGGCTGCACCATCTAAACTGAGGTTGAACTCAGCCAACTAGCACTGGTCACCACCACTCAGTGGTCAACTGTGGCAGGACACAGAATGCTGATGCAGTCTTCCTGGCAGCCCCGGATGTAGTTTCCTGGTCTGGCACATTCAATAGAGACCTCTTAAACTTGGTGGGTGCCTACAGACAGCCATGAGTTATAATCCTCTGATGACTTGCAGACTTGGAAATATGCTGACATATTTCCAATGGAGATGGGCTATGTCCAGAGAAGCTAAATGTCAATCAAAAAATAATCCATAAAATATGTATATATGGATACACACACACACACACACACACACACACACACACACACACCCCTTAATATGTGCCAGGAATGGTGCTAAGTACTGGGGAAATAAGTCAAAGAATCTTTGCATTCAAGGAGCTTACAGTCTAATGGGGGAGACAAGAAGCAAGCAGAGATACACAAACCCAACAAAGAGGAAATAAATAACAAAGGGATGACACTGGAATTAAGAGGTGGTGGGGAAGACTTCCTGTGGAAGGTGGGATTTTAGTTAGGACTGTACCTTTGTTGAATATTCTTGCTATGTTAGCTGCACAAAGTAAACCTCTTTTGTTAAGTGTTCAGAGACTTGTGAGAGCTTATTTCATTCCAACATCAGACATGAACATTTGAGTCACACCTACAGCATCGTCACATCTTTGGGCTCGCCATGGCAGCCACAAGCCTCCTTTGCTAAGCCATGAAATGGGAGCGGCGGTATTATTGACAGCATCTGTCTGTCACGGGATGCTTCTCTGGGGAAGATGCTCCTCCTTTATGCAGGTCATTGAGCAAGCACTATACTGAGCTACCTTGGTGCCCTCTAGAAAAGTCTTAGGAAAATAAATCACCTCCTGTTGGAAGGATAATGTTGCTGACACTTGTCTGTCTGCCCTGAGACCAAATGTGTGTGTTAAACATGCGGCATGATGGAAAAATCACTGCAGACTCAAGAAACTAGCACATACCTTAGGCCGTGATAAGGTGCAGAATCGTAAATTCACAAGGAAGGAAAGGACTTTGGAAGTGATCTTTTCCAAGCCATTCCTGAACAAGAGACTTCTCTGCAGAAGCTCTGAAAAGTAGTCACATGACTTCCTCTTGGAGACCTATAATGATCCAACTTTGTAGGTTACGTTATTCCACTTTTTGTAAATTTGATTGAGGAAGTTTTTCTTTTAGGGAACAGAAATTTGCGTCCCTACAACTTGGACCCAGTGCAGACACAATTTAGTTTTTAAGCATATAGCCATCATGCAGGGGGCTATTCTTCCTTCTCACAGGTCTCCTTTTCTCCAAGAAGACTCATAGTTCCTTCAGTCTGTTGTTGTATGGCCGGATCTCCACTCTCTCACCTGGATAAGCTCAGTTTTGTCTATGAATCTGTAGCTTATAGAACTAAGTATCCAAGTCAGTTCACATTACTCCAGAATAGATTGTAATGTATCTCTCTTGATTCAACCTCAGGTGTTACTAAGTTTTTCACATATTAATCAAACTGCTGATGCATCTTGAACTGGGAGTTCATGAAAATTTAGAGCACTATTGTTTATGTATGTCTCTTACAATAGTGCTCAAGACAGGAAGCAGTGCTGGACTTGTGATCTGGATTTGAGGTCAGATAAAAGTTCTGATAAAAAGTCACCTTTGTGACTTGTGGCAAATCACTTAGCCTAGCTGAGTCTCCACTGTAAAATGGGGAGAATGAACTAGAATTTGTTTTCTAATGATACCAAAGTTAAATAAAAATGGATTCCTTTTGTATCTCATTGATCCAGTGGTCCTCAAACTTTTTAAATAGGGGCCAGTTCACTGTCCCTCAGACTGTAGGAGGGCCAGACTGTAATAAAAACAAAAGATCACGCTCTGTCTCCGCCCCTCAGCCCATTTGCCATAACACATAACACAGCAGGCCACTTAAACATCCTCAGGGGGCCTCATTTGGCCCACGGGCCGTAGTTTGAGAGCCCCTGATTTAGACTATCACAAGTAAACAATTAACAAAATGTCATGTATTATGTCTTCTATATTTTGTTAAAATTTGGCAACTATATTTTTATCTGATTCCTACTGAGTTCTGAGGTCTCTGGACTAGATGATCACTTAAGTCCCTTCAATCTATAAATTAATGACCTTATGAAGAAGCATCTAGCTGGTACAGAGAACAGGGAACTGTGCTGGGATCGGGAACATCTGAATTCTTACCTCAGACATTTAAAAGTTAGGTGATCTTAGGCCAAGTCATTTAACTTTTGTTTGCCTCAATTTTCCTATCTGTTGAATAGGGATAATAGCAATATCTGTCTTGCAAGGGTCTTATAAATATAAAATGAGATATTTGTAAGGTTCTTTGTAAACTTTAAAGTACACATAAGTGCTAACCCATATTAATATTATCTTGTAATTGTATAAAATTTGTTTTCTCCAAATGCAGTACTTTATGTTTATCCTTGTTATTCTCAGTCTAGCCAAGTAAGAACTTCAGAGTGACCATATTGTCCAATTCATTAATTATTAGATTTATTTCAAGTCCATATTTGATCAGCATGCTATCTACGACTTATTTCATAGACCAATAAAACTTCCTAAGACCAACTACCTATGAATTTCAATACCTATTCTGGTGGAGGATATGTTCTGGTCGTTTCTACTGGAAAAATCACTATCTATAGTTTCTGCAATAGACTTGAATTGCTGTGCAAAGATCAGCTCAACTAAGCATGAAGAATTTCATCAGGAGTAAGTTGACTAGCAGATGATAGATTCTTTGGCCAATTCATAGACAATTCATAATAGAAAGTAAAAATATAAAATGGCCCTTACTCCATTTGTGTCCCATTTGCATTTCTGAAGCTTAATTACACAATTAAGTGGGATGGAAACTGATTAATAGTTGTAATCAAA
The DNA here is from genome assembly GCF_048593235.1 of Sminthopsis crassicaudata. Taxonomy (NCBI): domain Eukaryota; kingdom Metazoa; phylum Chordata; class Mammalia; order Dasyuromorphia; family Dasyuridae; genus Sminthopsis; species Sminthopsis crassicaudata. The sequence continues at coordinate 476,056,439 of NC_133618.1, forward strand.
GAAGTCACTAATATATTGATGTCAATTTAACTAGGGATCTCCAATGGGATACCCCAGAGATCTATTTTGCACCTTTTCCAATACTCTAATGGATCTATGTTCTCATCAACATGGGCATTCTTTTTAAAAATGGGGTGCATGATTCTTTGTTCATGCTCATTTTGTGCCATTCTCTCCTGTATTCTCCCAAAATTTTGCTCTAGGGCGTTTAGCCAGAGTTCTAGAAGGAGGATGAGGGCACTTCATCAGGCTTACTTGACACCATAAGAACATCCATGGAGCAGTCTGTCAGTTATCACGCACTGTCACCACATGACCAATTGATCTCTATTTTGGGTCAAACATCTCTTTAGTGACATCCTTTGCATTCTTTCTCCTATGGGATTTCCTATTTGTAATTGAGCTTCAGTTCTGCATCATTGATTGCCTAGATTGACACTTAAAATTGGATTTCTTGGGGTCATCTCAGACTCAACATATCCAAAACAATACCCAAGTCTTTCCCCTTTGAACCTAGTTCTCTTCCCTATATTCCTATTTCCATTGATGGCATCATAATTCTTCTAATCTCCCAAGTTTATCATTCTGGCATTATCTTACTTTCCTCCCCTCCCCTCACCAAACTTCCCAAATAAGACCTCTACATTATCCTCCCTCTACATTATCCTTTGCATTGGAGTTCTCTCTATTCACAAAACTGCTACCTTATATAATCTCTTGGTTAGACTTCTATCACTACCTGCTAATTGGTGTAACTACCTCAAGTCTCTCTCAAGTTCCCACTCCAATCTATCCTTTTCACTAAGGCAAAAGGGATTTTCAAAAGTGGAGTTTAAACGCCAGCAGCTTCCTATTGGCTTTAGAATAACATATAAGATCTGTTTGGCTTTTAAAGTCCTAGATCCAACATATATCTTTTGGTTTTTATTATTATATTATCCTTCTTTCTACTATCTACAATACATGCAAACTAATTTTCTCTCTTTTTAATACATGACCCTCCATCCACCAATTTCTCTACCTTTGCATTGACCTTTCCCATGCCTGAAACACCCTACCTCTTCCCCTTTACTTCATTAATGTATGCTATAACTTGGAGGATCATTTCAAGCACCTTCAATGTGAAGTTTTTTCTGATCCTTTTGAATGCTAGTGATCCCCTTTCCCAAATAACTTGTATTTCATTATTATTTATTTTGTATTTATTCTGTATATATTCATTTCATGTACTCACATATGTATGTTATCTTCCTTGATAGATTATAAGCTCATTGAGAAGTGGAAATTTCATGTTATTTTTTGTAAATACAAAAATATCTTTTAATATCTAGCACAGTTTTTGACTAGTAGTGGATGCTTAATAAATATTTGTTGATTAATTCTTGCAGTTTGTGTATGCCCATCTCTCTATTGTCCTCAGCTTCCATTCTTGAAAGAATGTCATGTGCAACATAATCAGTAGAAGAATCATATTGAAAAGATGGATTTTTTTTTCAGGTAGAAGCTGAACCTAAAGCAAAATAGATATCCAGTGATTGGGGAATGTCTAAGTAAATTGTGGTACATGAATGCAATGAATTTTATTGTGTCATTAAAAAATGATACAGATGAAGAACAAAGAGAAGCAGGTGGAGACATATATATGACTTGATGCAAAATAAAGCAAATGGAGCAAGTAAAACAGCTATGATTTTATTTAATATAAATGGAAAGAAACAACAAAGTTATAAAAATTATAATTAATATGATTAATTTCCAAAAAGCTATCAGAAGTTACCTAGCCTAGATACTTCCCAGAAATAGAAGGTTCACAACTGCATGTGATGTCAGACTTTTTCAATTTGTTGATTAATTTTTACTGAATATTCCTCTTCCCCTTTTAATTCTTTCTTGTAAATGGTATTCCACTGGAAGAGGAGAGGGGAGGGATAAATGGGAAATGTTGTTATATGAAACTAAAAGTTCATTAAAATCATTTATTCTTCAAGAGAGCAAGACAGAAAAAGCAAGAGTGAAAGCAAGTGCAAGAGAGCAAGAGAGAAAGAGCAAGAGAGAGAGACAGAGACAAAGAGACAGAGATAGAGAGATACATACAGAGACACACAGAGAGAGAAACATGGCAATTTTCCCAAAGAATTCTTGGTTGATTTCTTTTTCCTGCTTCCTTTTGGCCCATTGACTATGCTCAGTGTCCTTTAGTCTTTTGCTCTTCTTAACCTCAAGTATCAAGACTTATGTAGCTTAATTCTTCTAGCAAAAAATTCACTCATTAGTTATAGGACAAAGATCTCTAACTTAAAGATAATAGCTAAGTTAATGTTTTCATATGATTTAAAAATTGTGTGAGTATATACTACTTCCATTTCTATTACTCTTCTACTATCATAACAGAAATGTAAAGGGATACCACATGAAAATGAAGCCCATTCTGTATATTGCTTTGTTTCATGAGTTGTGAGGGCCAAAGCATCCATCACCAAGTACCCATCCTACTGACTAAGAGCCTTTCTATCCTTAGCTGGGCTGATTCTTGGATAGCAGCCATAGTCTGTACAGGGACTATAGTCCTGAATGGTAAAGGCTGCCAAAACTTATACTTCATGGCCATAGCCATTGAGAATCCATTGGCCCTTTGCCCAAAATTGTTTAAATTTTTTATCAATGACTTGGAAGAAAGTTTATCAAATTTGATAAATGGCAAGTGCTTATGAAATTTGTGTTTCAAATATGTAAGAGTTAGTTAATGTGTTGGATGACAGAGTTTATATATAATTCACCCTCCATTATTTCCTCTAAATTCTTCTATATATGCTTTAAAAATCTAAGTTGTACAGTGAATTCCCTGTGCATTTACATCAGTCTCTTTAGACGGCTTACCCTTTTCTTTCTCATCAACATTATTTCTGTTTGTCTTTAGAATTTTTCTCTTGAGACACTTTCCCATTCTTTTTGGATTAATATCCCCTGTAGAATTTTGGGACTTGAGAATCTATATATTCTTTCTCTAAATTCTTTGAAATCTGCTCTTCTAAAGTCTTTTGGGGAGTATGACAAACTATCCCTAGCTTTCTTCTCTTTCCTCTTCTCTGGCATGAATTCACAATAAAAGGGTCACTTTATCCCAAGGCTCCCATCACTTCTTTTTCAACAATTAGTGTTTCCTTGTTTGTCAGTCGGTTTCAGAAGAGTAGCTCTCCTTGGCACTTTCTCTACCTTTTGAAGAATTAATTTTCCTTACAGAAAAAAAAAAAAGAATTCATCACCTCTTTTATTTTGGGGGGAGAAGGAAGAAGATTCAGATAGACAGAAAGAACTTTTTAAAGATCATAGGGGAATAGTGCCATAGTACTTGAGAAGACAGAATGTTTTTTTTTTTTTTTTTAGAGAAAAAAAGGAAAAAAATTAATCTTCCAATGAATCTAATTTCAATTTCTGGAAAAATTCTAGAATCTATTATCTAGAAATGTTAATTATTGAATGTTTTGTAATCCCAATATTATGATTACTATAAGTAATCAGAAAGACTAGTAGATTAAAGAAATAGAGTTGAGCAATTAAAGAAAGCATTCGACAAAGTCTCTCAGGGGTTATTCTTGTGAAAAGATAGATATAGATTGTGCAATAGTACATTGGTTGATTCAAGAAGGAATTAGCTGAATGATGGGACCAAAGAACGTTCACTAAAGATTCAAGTTCAATTTGGAAAGGATCTCTAATGGAGGACTGCTATGACTTATGTGTAGCTGTATAATATTATAATTTTAATCATGGTCAACAAATTTACAGATGACACAAAGCTAACACACTAGATGAAAGAGTCAGGATCCAAAATATGGTATAATATATAGACTGAATCTACTAAGATGAAATTTAATAAAGATAAATATGAAGATTTATATTTGGTTTAAAAAATCAATATCATGATTATAAGAAAGCTATGTCATGAATAGGTGGAAATTTGTAGTTGAAAAATCTGTTTTAGAAGAAAATAGATTTTTTATCATTCTATCTTTATGACTTACAACTGTAACACTATACTTAGTATTTAAAAATCTGTTTTTCATTTACTCCCTCTACTCCTCTGTTGTTTCCCAAGCCATTACCTCTGCATTGGCTTCACTCACTTCCCTTTCTTATCTCAATTCCTTGGTGAACCAACTCTATTCTCTACTCTTGAATATCTTGCCCCCACAGCCAATCATATCTTGATAAACTTAAACCCCTGAATCCTTCCACTGTCTTCCTCCTTTGCTCCTATTCACATGCTGTTGAACAAAGGTAGAGGAAATTAAGAATTGTACTCTTGGAGTCTACAACAAATACATTTTTACTTGATCTTAACTGGGCCCTCATTGTGTCAAAGGAGCTATTCTATTCCTATTTAATCATTTCTGTATCTCATTTTCTACTATAGTCCACTTTAAAAAAGGCCATTTGCTGAGTTCTACTCTTTTTTTTTTTTCTTAACTGATCTTCATTTTATACAATCCAGACATCATCTATGACTATCTCCTCTCTCACACTGGTCTCAAACAAAAAGGTGACGCTTCTCTTTGCCAAGTCCCTTGATCCAACTGTTGCTTCATTTCTCCAGTAAATTGCCCTCACCATTATTCTTGATATCTATCTCTTACCTTCAGACTCTCTTTACTGGCTTCTTTCCTTCTGCTACAAACAAGACCACATTTTTCCTTTCTTTAAAAATAAACAACTACAACAAAACCTCATTTGATCCTATCATATCATCTATCTACTGTCCATCTTTTTTCATTCTTCTTTTTATTGACTAAACTTTTGAAAAAGTCATCTATTAATTTATGCCTTCACTTCCTCCCTTTTCATTCTCCTCTAAATATTCAACAGAGCTTCCTGCCATCTTGACCATCATTCAACCAAAATTACCTTCTTCACAGTTACAAATTATCTCTTAAGGCCATTAGATATGGTCTTTTAAAAGTCTTGATTCTTTTTGACTTCTTTGCATTATTTGAAATTGATGATTCCTGTCTGCATATTTTCTCCTCTTTTAATTTTCAAGATGCTGTTTTCTCCTGGTCCTCCTCCTATCTACCAAACTATTCCTTCTTGGTTTCCTTTGCTAGCTCTTCACCTATGCCAAGTCCACCAACCATGGATATTCCCTAAAGCTTTGTTCTGGACTTTATTGATTTTTCTTCCTCTAATTTCGCTCCATATTGCACTCCAAACTTCTTCCACTGTATCCTAATTTTTTATCCTGAAGCTTCACTCCAGCTCTAGAATTCCTACCCTGGAATTAGCCTCTAATTAGATGGTTGCTTTCAGGATTTCTTTTTAAGAATGGCCAGTCACACCTTTATTCCTCTCCAGGCTGTACCCTGGACTATTTTCTACTATTCTTCCCACAAAGGCTACTTCTGGCTTCCCCCGCCCCCATTTTCAGTTTCCTTTTATATCTTGTCATTTTTCATTAGAATATAAACTTATTTAACACAAGGACTGTCTTTCTACTCATATTTGTATTCCAAGTGCTTAGCACAGTGCCTGTTACATAGCAAACACTTAATAAATGCTTGACTCGATCCCATTCAATTAAGTGATTTTTATCATCTCCCATGTTCAATTATCATCTCTTAGAAGATGATTCCCAAATTTGTATGTCTAACTCTAGTCTTTTCTCTAAACTATAGTCTTACAGCACCACCTGTCTTTTGGACATCCTGAATTGGATTTCTTATGGGTATTATATTCAACATGTCCAAAGTAAAACTTATTATGTTTCCTCCTTCTACATCCTTCCAGTTTCCCTATTACCATCAAGGGCAATATCCTGTTAGTCTCCAAAGCTCATGACCTTGGTGTCATCCTTGATTCTCAGTTATCCATATATACATACTGTTTGTCAAATCTTTTCACTTCTACTTTCACAGCATCTCCCTAAAACTTCTTTTCTCCCTACTGTGCAGTCACAGTGCTAATTAAAATTCTCACTAACTCTTATTGGGTTCTTGCAAGAACCTACTCACTGATTTTCCTGTTTCCTTTCCCACCACTCTAACCCATCCCTCACTCAGCTGCCAAAGTGATGTTCCTAAATGTAAATCTGATCATGTGTCTAATTAATGAGCTCTAGTAGTCACCCATTGTCTCCAGCATTAAGGACACTTTTCTCCATTTGACATCTAAAGTTTTTTTTTTTTTTTAATAACTTGATCTCTTTCTAGTTTTCTTAAACTTCACTCTATGTATTCTATTATTGAGCTTACAGGACTCTGTCTTTAGACTCCATGCCTTTATATTGACTATTCCTCATGCCTGGAATCCTCTTCCCACTTGATTCTGCCTCTTAGTTTCCACAGCTTTCTTTGATACTCAACTCAAATCCTGTTTTCTATAGGATGTCTTTCTCAGTCCTCCCTCTACTGATGACTTCATCTGTCATATGACTTTTATATGTCCCTATTTATATTTATTTATATTTATATTTTGTTTTCTTCCTTTAGAATGTGATTGCTTTTGTCTTTTTTTGTGTCCTCAATGATTAGCATTGTGACACTTAGTATGTGACCTACAGAAGATGCTCAATGTTTGTTGTGTTAATGTTTGGAATTCCAGGTCACTGTGGGTGAACAGTGTAACATGACAGCTGTAAGGGATAATGAATTCTTTGAGAAAGAATGTCCCTCACTGATACATTGTTGGTGGAATTGTGAATACATCCAGCCATTCTGGAGAATGATTTGGAACTATGCTCAAAAAGTTATCAAACCGTGCATACCCTTTGACTCAGCAGTGTTACTGCTGGACTTATATCCCAAAGGGATCTTAAAGAAGGGAAAGGGACCTGTGTGTACAAGAATGTTTGTGGCAGCCCTCTTTGTGGTGGCCAGAAACAGGAAACTGACTGTACACCCCCTCAATTGGAGAATGGCTGAATAAATTGTGGTACATGAATATTATGGAATATTATTGTTCTGTAAGAAACAGGATGATTTCAGAAAGGCCTGGAGAGACTTACATGAACTGATGCTGAGTGAAATGAGCAGAACCAGGAGATCGTTGTATACTTCAATAACAATACTATATGATGATCAATTCTGATGGACATGGACATCTCCAACAATGAGATGAACCAAATCAGTTCCAATAGAGCAGTAATGAACTGAACCAGCTACACCCAGTGAAAGAACTCTGGGAAATGAGTGTGAACCACTACATAGAATTCCCAATCCCTCTATTTTTGTCAGCCTGCATTTTTTATTTCCTTCACAGGTTAATTGTACACTATTTCAATGTGCGATTATTTTTGTACAGCAAAATAATTATATGGACATCTATACATGTATTGTATTTAACATATACTTTAACATATTTAACATGTATTAGTCAACCTGCCATCTGGGGGAGGGGATGGGGAAAGGAGGAGAAAAATTGGAACAAAAGGTTTTGTAACTGTCAATGCTAAAAAATGACCCATGCATATATCTTATAAATAAAAAGCTATAATAAAAAAATGTCCCTAAAGAATAATATCATAAACAAATCAGAAGAACATAGAATAATTTACCTCTCAAACCTGTAGAGGAAGAAATTTGTGACCAAAGCAGAACTAGAGATCATTATTGATCACAAAATAGATATTTTTGATTATACTAAGTTAAAAAGGTTTTGTACAAACAAAACTAATGCAGACAAGATTAGAAGGGAAGCAATACATTAGGAAAATATTCAAAGGTTCTGATAAAGGCCTCATTTCTAAAATTTATAGAGAATAGACCCAAATTTACAAGAATTCAAATCATTCTCCAATTGATAAATGGTCAAAGGATATGAACAGACAATTTTCAGATGAAGAAATGGAAACCATTTCTAGTCATACAAAAAGGTGCTTTAAAGCATTATTGATCAGAGAAATGAAAATTAAGACAACTCTAAAATATCACTACACAGCTTTCAGATTAGCTAAGATGAGAGTAAAAGATAATGATGAATGTTGGAGGGAATGCAGGAAAACTGGGATGCTAATACATTGTTGATAAAGTTGTGAATGAATCCAACCATTCTGGAGAGCAATTTGGAACTATGTCCAAAGAGTTATCAAATTGTGCATACCCTTTGATCCAGCAGTGTTTCTACTGGGCTTATATCCCAAAGAAATCTTAAAAAAGGGAAGGGGACCCACATATGCAAAAATGTTTATGGTAGCCCTTTTTGTAGTGAGAAGGAACTTGGAAACTGAGTGGATGTCCATCAATTAGAAAATAGCTGAATAAATTATGATATGTGAATGTTATGGAATATTATTGTCCTATAAGAAATGATAAGTAGAATGATTACAGAGGGGCTTGGAGTGACTTGCATGAACTGATGCTAGCTGAAATGAACAGAACCAGGAGATCATTGTACACAGCAACATCAATATTATACGATGATCAATTCTAATGTACTTGGTTCTCTTCAACAATGAGATGATTCAGACCAATTCCAATGGTCTTATGATCAAAAGAGTCATCTACACTCAGAGAGAGGACTGGGGGAACTAAATGTGGTCCCCAACATAGCATTCTCTCTTTTTTGTTGTTGTTGTTTGCTTGCATTTTATTTTCTTCATCATTTTCTGATTTGATTTAATTTTTATTGTACAGTAAGGTAATTGTATAAATGTGTATGTATATGTTAAATTTAACCTACCATGTTTAACAAAAATTGGGGGATTTGAGAAGGGGAGGGTAACTGGAACACAAGGTTTTGCAAGGCCTAATGTTGCAGAATTATCTATGTGTATGTTTTTAAAAAATAAAAAAAACCTTTAATATAAAAATAAAGAAATGTGATTTTTCCAAATAAAAAAAAGCAAGAATGTCCCATCAAGGAAGTAATAATTTCATTGTACTTTGCCCCAGTAAGAACCCATCCACATTATTATTGTGTGTGTTCACTTTGAAATTAAATTCTTTTTTTTTACATTTTTGGTAATTTCATTTTATTTCTAATGTGAAATATATATTATAATAAATGATATGAAATAAAAAAAACATTTACTTAACAGTTTAATTTTTTAAAAAGATGATTGTATACAAAACTACAAGTCTATTATGTATAACTTGCTATTTTTTGTAAATATATATTCGTTATCATGTAAATTTCTTTTTTCCTTCCCTTCCCACTTGACTACAATTAAGCACAAATATCTATGCATATGTGTGAGTGAATATATATATATATATGTACATATATATATATATATGTATGTATGTAAAATCATTCTTATACATGCTTCTATTTATCAGTTCTTTCTTTGGATGCAAATTGTGTTTTCCTTCATATGTCCTTCATAATTGATTTCAGTATTTATAATAGTCAAAATGGTTTAGTCCTTCAAAATTATTCTTGAAACAATACTACTGTTGCTTTATACAATGTTCTCTTGGTACTGTTCATTTAAGTTTCATTTTGTGCAAGTCTCTCCATGTTTTCCTAAGATCATCAAGCACATCATTTCTTATAGCTCAGCAGTATTAACTTACAAACATATACCACAACTTATTTAGACATTGTAATAGAACATTGTATTCTAAAAAGGATACGGAGGATTGAGTGAAAGGTGATCAAGCCTGTGAAGTTCTTAAATTTGTGGCATGCTTGAATCAGCTGATGGAATCCAGTATATGACAACTAACTCCAAATATTTGAAGGGTTTTCCTGGAATATGGATTAGACCTTTTTTCCCCCTTGGCATTAGAAAATAGAACTAGGAACAATGGGTAGAAGTTTCATTTGAAAAATAATTTGATTTTATCTCCATGTTAGGGGAACAAACAAACTTAACAAATATAGCTATTCTCACGTGTAATGGACTGAGAGGCTAGATAGTGACTGGTTGGATTCTTGCAGAAGGGGTTTGGGGTCTGGTACAATTTCAAATAGACAACCTCTGAAATTCCTTTCAATCCTTAGATTCTGTGAAAACAGAAACAGCCTAGTGATTTGAAGTGACCTGGGGAAGGAAGAAGGAAGCTCACCTGCTCCTTATGCTTTTCCATTTCATTCAGCTAAGAGGACTTGAGAAACAGTCTTTCATAGGAATGTGTAGCAGGGAATATAACAACTATTACTGAGATAGAACTTTAAGATTTATAGAAGATTTTAAATGTCTTATTTAAATTTCAAAATAACTCTAGGAGAAAAACCTACTATTATTTCCATTTTATGGATGAGAAAACTGATGCTGAGAGATTTATTCAGTTTCTCCCAGATTACAAATTATCTGAAGGATATAAACTTGGGCCTTTTTGACTTCAGGTCCAATGCTGTCCATTATTCTACCTATATGTCTCATTTGGTAGCTTCTAGGTAGAAACAGGATTGTTGTAGAGCAAGAAGAAAAAGGGGGAAAGGAAAGAAAATGATTTTGGATAAAGGAATTTTCAATCACAGCAGAGTTAGGGGTTAAATAGGAGGTAAGGGTATTACAAGAAACAAATAAAAAGACCAACAAGATCTTAAGTATTCTTTTAAGTAATTAAGGGTGAACCTCCACTCACACTCTTTATATCAAACAGAACAAGTTGACTTTAAGATAATTGTCTATGTATAGACCCAGAAAAATCATGTTCCATACACAGTGGCAAGTACTTTGCATCCTTCCTCAGTTTCATTTCGTACCACACTCAGCATTTTTCAGGAACTAGTCCACTGCTCTTTTAAGGCCAGTGAAATAGATATACATGCATATTTCTTTTTTTTTTTTCAAAAAAGGAAACATAAAAATGTGACTTGTAGTTGGGTGTCATTATCCCTATATCTGCTGGTATTTGTGCAGAGAAGGAATACCTGTTTTTGCTATTTTTATCCTGTAAATGAATGATTCATTCTGGACCTTTGGTGTCCTCCTTTTCTAAATAATCTTTTTGTCCTGTATAGTTATGAGTAAAAATATTTTTTTAAATGCAAAGCTAGATTCTTTCTGCTTTCCCCATGTATAGTTAAAACCAGGCCTTTCTCACTGCATGTTATATGATATTTGAAAATAAAATGTGCATGTGTGTTTTAACTCAACAATGTGTGTATCTCATTCTGTAGCAACCATTAGTAGAGTTGAATGCCTGTAGCAAACCAACTGCTCCTGATTATTAAACAGTGAATGTGAAAAGCTGAGCACATAAAGAGAGGAACCTTCTTCAAGTCACCCCCATCGTCAGCAGGGAAAATAAAAATTGTTGTCTGCTTGTAGACGCTTATTTGCTTTACATTATGGTTACACCTCAGAGCTTTGTCTTAGGCAACCAAAGTTGTTTTTTTTCCCCCTTCTCTAGCAATGACAACTGATTATTTCTGTAAGCAAGTACTCTATCCATTATTAAATTGATTATTCAAATCTCATTTAAAAAAAGAAGCCAGATGGCAATTTTCCATTATTTGTTGCTACTGGCAACCACCAACCCCAAACTGAAAGATTTCCCATTTTTCCTAGTGGCTGAGGAGCCTGCCTCATTTTCCATGCAAAGCAAAGGTAGAGCCCAGTCCTGGAAATGCATCACCAATTACCAAACAAGAACAGCACTATTGATTAATTTCAGAACCTGCTTTTCATGGGTAGAATGGTTTTTACTTTTGATGACTCTATAATTAACTTACAGATTCACATACAGTAACTTTGTCCCCATGCACGTTTGGGTGAGAGTCATTGTTGTTGTGGTCTAGTTGTCATGACAGCAAGAAATATGTTTCTGCATGTCCAGGAGCCTGTCTATTTTAAGACCTAATAAGTATGCCCTGCTAATGAATCAAAAATAATGACAATCATGACATGCAATGAGTTTCAAAATCTAAGGATGTTTGAAATCTAAATACTAGATAATTGCTTTTATTTGTGATAATCATCAAACATTTTTCTCTCACCCTCTGTGTAACACACATACACACATACACTAATGGATGTATAATTTCTTCCTTCTCCAAACATTCACTTATCCATATATGCTTCTATGTTATACAGTTGGCATTTCAAGAATGTTCTAAAGAACGAAGAGGCAAAATATGTGTTCATGTGTATCAGTACATGTATTTATATGTATACACTGTACTCTGCTTCTTCATGCTGTATTATTTACTTAAGTTCATATATATGCATATGCATATATGTACTTTATATTTAGCACACCATATATATGAAAGAGAACTTATTTGGAAATAAGAAGACTTGGATTTGAATCTCTATTCTGTCATTATTGGCTGAATAATTTTGAGCAAATATAATTTCCTTTCTCTGGGTCTCAGTTTCTTCATCTGTAAAAAGTGGTAAAATGGGGAGGGTGGTCTACTCAATGATTGAAGTTCTTTGCCAGGTTTATCTTCGATCATGTAATTTCACTTTTACTAATATTATTTTCCTCTTGGAAATACGTTATTTCTCATTTTAATATATTTTTTAGCATTTGCAAAGTTTTTAAGACATCTTCTTATAGCAATCCTGAGATGAGGTGTGTGGTTCAAGGTTCATTGTCAGTATTTTACAGATGAGAGAACTTGGCTGGAAGCCTTTTTATGATTGCCATTTTCATTAAATCTACTTGGGAATCCATCTCCTAATAAACAACAACAGCAGCAATAACAATAGCCAGACTTAAAATAATCTCTATATAGTATTCCCTGGAGGTTACGGATTTGTCCTTATTTTTCAGGCTCAGTTTTTCCTATTGAGAAGAAATGGAATAGAAAATAGTTTTCTTCTTTATGGGAGGATGCAGATATCTTTTTTCCTAAAGACTTTCAAAACATCTTGGGGAATAGTAAATTATAAGAAGATCAAAGCTTAAACAGATATTTGTGCCTTTCATGGCAGCACCATGCTTTGAACCTACAATAGCACTCCACTCTCGTGGGGAGATGTAAAGCTTTTCTTGATAATACAAACTCCATTAGATTCTACCAGTCTGGAAAACCTGAGTATGGGTCAGTACATCTGTTGTCCTAGCTGAATTTGGAAAGTTTCATCACTAGGTTGGTCCCAGGGTGATGCATTTTTTCAAGCATAGCAACTCTCAAGATGTACTTACAAGTCTTATGGTGATGGATTTGGCATCAGTGGAGGGAATGGTCATACAAATGAAATCGTGGATCCTTGAAATTTTGGAGGGCTCATTCATTTATGATTTAGAGACTTGGTAGAGGCAGCCTAGAAGCACAGAAGTAAAAGGTTAGACTTGGAGTCAAGAAGATATGAATTTAAATCCTACTTTAGACACTGAATATATGACCTTGGGCAAGCCACCTCTGTGAACCTTTGTTTCCTTCTCTGCAAAGTGAGGATAGTAGATAGCATGTACCTCATAGGGTTGTTGCAAAGATCAAATGAGATACAATAGATAAAGCACATTGCAAAATTTAAAATTTATATAAATTTAGTTGTTATTAGTGTTTAGTTTTTTGATGCATTCAGCCTAAGAAGATGCAGGTCCTTCCCTTAAGAAGTGATTTGAATACCAAAACAGACAATTCAGTTAGATATAAAGGCAGTGGACAGACCTCAGAGAGAAACCTCAGGACCCTCACTGGGATTTCCACTTCAATTTGAGAGATTTTATTCAGGAGAGTAAGAGGTATCAAGAAATTCTAAGGGAGTAAAGAGGGAAAAAGCCAGTCTTAGAAGCAAAGAGGACTGAGAGCATTTTATCACCCTTGCTAATATAACCCTCTAAATAAGCATGAAGGAAAGTCTTGATTACCTCAATGTAACTAGAAATGCCTACAAAAGAGCTCTGTGAAGGTTTCCTCTCATACATGACTGCTGTGTCTCCTCTCCCTACCCTACTTCCCTCATCCCTTACCACCCCCACTGCACCCCAATACCTAACTTCTTTAAAAGCTCAGCTCAAATGTCACTTCCTGCATGAAGCCTTTCTTGGATTTTTCCAGCTATGAATATAAAAATTACTGAGTATTTGTTGTATAAGGTTTTGTATGTGCACATTTATCTTCCTCAATAGAATGTAAATGCCATGAAGGCAGATAATTTCTTTTTTGGTCTTTGGACCCTCCCCAATCTTTGGCACATAGTAGATGCATCATCAATGCTTATTGATTGATTGTTTGATAGGTGTGAGAGTAGAAAAGTGAGCTGAATGACTACACTCAGAGAGTTTGTATAGCCAGTATCTTCTTTTTAGAGAATTCCCTAACATCCACAGCAGCTGCAAACATCCACCTACATATTGAATCTCCAGCACATTCTTTTTTTATAAAAATTAAATGCTTCTTTATTGTCAAAAAGCACTTCCCAGTATAAAGACTGTTTACATATTGTTAACCACAAATACACTTTAGTTCCATAATTCAGAGAATCTATTATGGCAATTTTAAGAAACAAAATATTAACATATAAATGCTGTAATGGTAGAAACGCGCTAGCATACATGTTAGGTTTCTAATCAAACATTGCAAAAATGCATTAATCAGTATTTCATAGTTCATTACAGTCTGACTAATTTTGAAATCCCTCATGTAAATTGATTAAATGTCTTCTGCATTCAGATAAATGGGCTTTTGTTTTAAGCAACCTTTACTGAGAAGACCACATTTTTCGTTATGGAATTTTTGCAGCTTTTGGACTGTTGGGTTTGCAGGCAATTTTAACTTCCCACTCTCTCCACCCTTTTTACCTGTTTGCAATCAAGTCAACAAGTTAATTAGCATATTGAGCATCTACTCTATGCTCACCATTGTAGCATTAAGGAAAACAATAAAGAAGAGTAGTTTATGGGGTCCACAATCTTTTTGGAAATAAATTATTTAGTCTCCGGAAGACACCCCGAACAAGACAGTGATATGTGAACAAAATGCTCAATACTTTGGTTCAGGTATTAAATACTGAAGAAGTTCAGAGAGGGAGAGTATAGCCTGAGAAAAGTTCATGAAGAAATTGAAACTTGAGCCAGGTCTTTAAAGAGGGCAGAATCAGAATAGATGGAGAACAGTGAGAAAGTACATTCTAGGTCATGGCAATAAACCAATCTTTTTGGTAAAGATATGGAAGTAAGATTTAGCATACTATGTATGGGGACAGTGAGAATCTTGGCCTGATAGGTATGGTAGTGCAATTTTTGGGCGAAATGTCAGGTAGAGTGAGATCAAATAGCAGAAGTCTTTGAATGATACAAAGTTGGAGATCAATCTGAAAATGGTAGGATATATTAATTCTTCTCAAGCAGTTAACAACAGGCAAAAATTCCTAAAGGTAGATTAAGCTGGCAACAAAATGCAGGAAGAATTGGAAAAGTTAGAAACTAGAGTTGGATACTACCAAGCAATTCATCATAGTAATACTGATTTAAGATGATAGTGAATGAAATTAAGGTGATCATGTGAGAGAGAATGAAAAAGGGATTTGAGAAATTTCAAAACAAGAAACTAAAGAACTTGCCACCAAATTGGATTTAGGGATGCAAGAGAAAGAATCAAAAATTACACTAAGATTTATACCAGGGGTTCTCAAACTATGGCCCATGGGCCAGATGTGGCCCGCTGAGGATGTTTATGTGGCCTGCTGGGTTATTGCAAATGGGCTGAGGGGTGTAGACAGAGTGTGAGGTTTTGTTTTTACTATAGTCTGGCCCTCCAACAGTCTGAGGGACAATGAACTGGCCCCCTATTTAAAAAGTTTCAGGACCACTGGTTTATACTTTAGGAGCCTGAGAAAATGATGGTGACACCCAAAATGGGAAAATTGAGAGGAATAGAGGAAGAAGATCATAAGTTGTGTTATCAAAGAGTTGATTTTGAGATGGCCAACAAAGGGAGCTTTCCTATAAACCACAATCCTGAAAGGTACCTATATTCACTATGAATCTTTAGTTCTTTTAAACTCCACTAAAGTGACATCTTTTACATAGAGCTTGTTTTGATCTCTACAGCATCTAGTATTACCCACTCTGATTCTAAAGTGACCTTTATTTACTTTTTTACATTTTGTGTCTATTCAGATCAGGAGATGTATGAGAACATGGTATAATGAAATCCTTCCTAGCAGAAAGAGAGATGTGAATTCAAATCCTGCCTTTTGCACATACTGGTTTTCTGACTACAATGAATCTTTTTCAAAGACTACAAATTACAGAGCAGATATTGATCTACATTGGTACAGGGAGTTTCTTTATGAAGAATTCCATAAGTCAATAAAATCCAATTTTTAAAATATGGACATATTGCTTTAATTGAGAGTATTTATCAGTCCCTTGAAGGTAGGGACTATTACATTTTTATATTATTTTTCCCCACTACCTATCATTGTACTATAGAGTAAACATTTAATACAAGTTTAAAAATTGTTTGCTGTTCAAGGATGGTGAATATTAATATAAAGTATATGACTGTAAATATAAAGAAGTGCTTCTGAAAGAATTAATGGTCAAAGTGTAGACATGGCTTGATATTAAGAGTTGAAAGATAAGGAAGGAAGGAATGATGATTTCAAGAAGGAACTTAGAAAAACAGTCATCTCTATGATGACTATGTTGGCTCCGAGCAGTTAGGAGTAAAGCCTCAGGATTATTATTTAGGATTCAAGAATGAGGAGCATAAGTCTAGAGGTGAGTGACACCTTGAAGGCCAGTAAATCCAATACTGTCCCTTGACAACTGAGGAAAATGAGACCTGAGAGGTTAAATTACTTATTCTGGGTCATTCTGCTTGTGTCTATGCCATACCACATGACTCCTTTAAAGAATGTGGCTTTGGGCTTTAACCCACTATTAAGAGACCACTTTATCTACTAAAGTCTTACATTCTAAGGTGTAGTTATCTAAAGCCCAGAAGTGTTCTAACAAAAAAGATCAATGAATACGTATTTTTCAAACTTTTATGGATACAGTCTCATTTTTGTCTAGTGTAATTGATAGATGGTGATAGTTGACATAGGAGTCAATGTGGTGCAATGAAAAGAGACATCAATTTGAAGTTCTGGTACCCAAATTTAAATTCCTGTTCTGCCATTTATTTTCTTCAGCAGTATTTATTTTCTTCATCAGCAGGTTGTTCAAATTCTCTGGACCTCCGTTTCCTTATTTGTAAAAAGAAGGAGGTTGGACTAGATGGTTCCTAAGATTCTAAGATCTCTAGAACTATGATCCTAAGGGATCCTACAAAAACAGGGGTGACACATATAGAGAGCTGGGACTGGAATCAGGAAGATTTGACTTCAAATCTAACCCCATATATTTACTAATTCTGTGATTCTGGGCAAATCACTTAACTACTATTTGCCTCCATTTTCTCATCTATAAAATGGTATTAAAATAGCACCTACCTTTCAGAGTTGTATCAAATAAGATAAAAATTGTAAAGTACATAGCACAATATCTGTTGTTGTTGTTATTGTTAATCTTGAACAGTATCTGTATTTTTTTAGCTCTGAAAAATGTGGACAGTTAAGAATATCTTCATAGTTAGGAAAAACCTAGTTCAAAACAGTTGCAAATGGGCAAGCCACTTGACTTATAAGTTCCTTAGGCAACTCTCAGAAAACTATAAATTAAAGACAAATTGGGAATTTCCTTACACTGATGAAGTTATTAATTTGAAACTCCATATCCCTAAAAGGGTCAAATCAGTGGGAAAATCAATCATAGTTATTATTTAAATGGACAATTTTAGGATTACTTTCTTGATTGCCATCACTGATACCTTCAACTGGTAAGTAGAAAACTGTGGGTTATAATAAAAATGGTTGCATAGTTTAGATGAGCTGACCTGGGTTTGGGACCTGTCTCTGCAGTTTACTTTCCATTTGATGGTTAATCAGTCATTTTACTTTTATGAACCTCAGGTGCTTCATTTGTGCACCAGTAGTTTCCATTAATATAGGCACTTTTCCCAATTAAGGAGATTGCAACATATCTATCAATGACTTCTTCAATATCTTTTTACTCTTGTTCTCCTATAGAGCTTCATAGAGGAGCTAACCAAAGTGCTGAAAGCTTTCTTGAGGTTTTTGGACATTCCATGTGCACAAGTGCTAAACTCAAGCTTTTCATATATGCTGTCCCTAGTTCAGTTTTACCTAGGGAGCTCATTTCTTTTTCAGAGCTCATATTTTGAGTGGCTTTTATGCCTCTCACAGACCTCTAAATATCATTGATATTACACTAAACCTTGCTTCCATTTATTGTATATCTCTCCACTATTCTCTGAGTTCTTTGCAGTTTTGACTCTGAATCAAAGAATTAGATCTTAGATTTAGATCTTAAAGAGACATCAAAAGTCATTTGGTTCAATGGTTTCATTTTTCATCTAAGGAAATTGAGCTCAAAGAAATCAACCAAGTTGTCCCAAATCCCATAAATTAAATTAAATTAAAAGTTGGGATTTGAACCCAAGATCTCCAATGCTCAATATCCAACTCTTTTCATTGTAGCACACTGTGATATTTTATGATTTCCAGCAGTATAGCAACACTGAAAGGGAGGGGAAGAAGGAAACAAATATCAGTAGAAAATTGCTGGTATTTAAAAAGTAGGCTATTATATCAATGAACACATTGAGATTCAGTGTGCCTTCTTCCTTCAATACTAGGTCTAGCTCCCTGATGCACAATTTAATAAACTCCCTGTCCATTTTGATATAAATTATTGATTTATTTTGCTTTTGCATCCTTTTGATTTTTAGCATATCAACTGCCAGCAAGAGATATATCCCTTAGATAACAAGAAACAAACAAACAAAAAACAAAAAGAAAAAAAATCAGCAAATTTAAATAATAGACCAACAAGTTTGATGCAGTATTCCATATTTATAGTCCTCCACATTTGAAAATAAGAAAGGGAGATATAATATCTTTCAGTCAGTTAACAAGTATTTATTAAACCCCATGTGCCAGGCTCTGTGCTAAATGCTAGGAATGTAAATACAAGCAGAAAGAAAAGAAGAGCTTGCCCTCATGGAACTTACATTCTAGTGGTAGTAATATAACTACTAAAAAAAACTAAAAGGGTGAGGAGAGGAGAAAATTAAGGTACCCGGTGCTTGAGCATGGTAGAGAAAGTTTGGAGAGTCAGGAGTACATCTTCAGGAGGGCTAAGTTTGATCATTTTAATTGCACAGCATTATTTTTGCATTATTTTCTTATTTTTTAATCAATTTACATTGTTATGGTTTTATATTAACCTGGCTCCATTTCACATTGTATCAGTTGACATAGGTCTTCCTATATTCATCATATTGATTATTTCTTATACCATAATAATTTTGTGCACCACAATTTGTTTATTATTTCCCCAGGCAAGGGCATCTACTTTTAGCCATTTTTTGGACTATAAATCTATGCCATAATCGGAACTATAGGCATTTTTCATACATTTGTTTTTCCTCTATTAATTGTTAGGCAAGTTTCATTTGAGTGCCACAAATCTCATTAAGGAGGTTTCTAACATTCTTGGATTCTTCACAGTCAGATCAATGCTGTTTGACATTAGGAGCACTTGGACAACTTTAACATCTATCACTTTTATATTTTGACACTGCATAGGTCATTCTCCATCACTGTGGTAAATAGTTTTGATAATTTTATTTCCCACTGTTACACTTTTATGCCTATCTTAGTATTCAACACCAGAGAATCATTGCACAAATGCTTATATGTATTGAGGAATCTTGTAAGATATTAACATGTATGTGAAACAATTTTTGTTGGAGAAGAATCTTTATGATGCTTTGCTCTACAAAGTAAAAATTTTTATGATAATAAGCAATAAATATGATTTTATCTTATAGTTTCTATACCCAGAAATGTGACCAAAAAATGCAGTTTGTTATAAGAGATCACATAGGTAAAATAATATTGTAAAAACAATTCTGAAAGCACTAATAATTCCAATCAATAATATGATTCCAGAGGACCTATGATGAATACTACTTCCTGACAAAATAGGCAATGGAATATATATATGTGTGTGTGTGTGTGTGTGTGTGTGTGTGTATGTATGTATGTATGTATGTATCTATATATATATATCTATATATATATCTATATATATATATATATATATATATATATATATACACACATATATGTATATTATGTATATATTAGATGCATATACAATGTACACAAATATTAACATTGTTTTGAACATGATCAATATGGAGATTTGTTTTGCTTGATTGTATATATTTTTGAAAGGGTTTTGGTTTTCTTTTTTCACAATGGGAAAAAATGGGGAAGCAGAAAATAAATGTTTGATAATTTAAAAAAAAATTTAAATACAATTATTTGTGAATTTCTGCTCATTTCCTGACTCCATTCTCATATTTTCTTCAAAAGCATTATATATAGATATGCTATTTATGTAGCAACATATATGCATGCAGTAACACATTGATACATCAGCACATGCTGATGTATCAGAACATGAGTACATATTCTACATGTATATACATATATGTACATGTGTGAACATATGTCATTCTTATTAAGATAAGGAATAGGTTATGGAATCATATTACTGATATCTTCTTGAGCATTTTTTTATCCTTAGATTTTTCATTCATTTGTTGATTCATTTTTATATTTAGAGACCACTAATTAAGTACATGATGTAAAACATGCAGCTAGATGGCACAGTGGATAGAGTATTATACTTGGAGTCAGGATGATCTGGGTCAAATCAGGACTCAAACATTTACTACCTATGTGACCCTAGGCAAGTCACTTAATCACATTTGCCTTAGTTCCTCATCTGCAAAATGAGCTGGAGAAGGAAATGTCAAGCTACTTCATTACCTTTGCCAGGAAATCCTCAAATAGAATCATGAAGAATTAGATATGCCTGAAATGACTGAACAATAAAAACAAGATTTGTGCTATACTTGCAGTAAGTGCTGAGAATGAAAAGACAAAAATAGAACAACTCCTTACCTCATAGAGATTACATTCTATTGGAATTTGTTTGTTAAAAATTGTTAAAAATTGATAGCAGTGTTTTTGAATTTTTTTTAAATTTTCATTACAGATTTCCTTTGTTTCATCTTGGTCTGATCCACCTAGAATTGCCACTTTCAATTTCTTAAATACCATCTGTACTTCTTAAATAGTAAAATTGAGATTTAGATTTTAGAATCTTATTTTATTTATAATGATGATGACAATAGATTACCTCAGAAATATTTCATTGGTTTCTAAGCATCATATATAAGTATATATAATCTAGTTGAGTCTTACTCAAGCTTTCTGAAGTAATTTCTCCTATTTGCTGTTTTTAGTTAATAATCCTCATAATAACATTTTGGTTTTCATTTATATTTACTTGCCAAGGAAATTTTGTTTTCAGGATTGTTTGGTTTTCATTACAAAGTGATTGCTTTTCATCTTTTAAACTTCTAAAGAAAATTATAATAATCAATGTCAATTTCCCTTGCTTTATCAGTTTTCCATGTCTAGTCATCAGCAGTTTTGTTTGAATAGGTCAGGATTAAGCTGTTACAATTGCTTACAACATCTTCTTAATATCTTTATCTGTTCTTATAATTTGTTGTTGTCACTCAATTTAGTCTAATATCTGATTATTCACCAATTATGAAATGACTGTCTCATTAATAATCAGTTGTTTCCTGTCTTTAAAATTCAACTAGTTTCACTTTTTGTGATATTTAGTCCTTACTACCTCAGGTCTTTCAACTCACTTCTTGAAGAAGATATTTATAATATATAGTACAAACAAAAAAGCTTCTGAGGAACCAATATATCTTTGGCCCTTTTCATTTATTAATTTTATTAATTTCAAAATATATTTTTTGACTTTTTTATTCTTCCCTATGTCTTAGCACTGAAATCACTGAGTGTGTGTTTACTTGATTTGCCAAGTAAATGAAATGAATGGGAAAGAACTAAATGGAAAACAAATTTATGTTGGCCGAGCTCAGAAAAAAAGTGGAAAGACAGACGGAACTCAAGCGCAAATTTGAACAAATGAAACAGGATAGGATCACCAGATACCAGGGTATTAATCTGATAAGAAGACCCACGTGTTCACTACCAAACTCCTTACCTCTTTTGGCTTGGCCACCCAGGCTAGGGAGCCAGGGTGAAGAGCGCCAGGTTAAAGAGAACGACTGCTGTCTGCAGTGGGCTTATAAAGGGCCTGTGAGGTCACACACACAGCCAATCAGCGAGAGAGTCACCCATTACGAAGCTATCTCATGTGGCCAAGATCCCACCTACAAGGAAGTCCTAATATCCACAGAGATTACTTCCGGGCCTCAATCTCCCAAGGCACTGTGGTGCTGCCCATTTAAAGAGCTCTTACAATTCCCTTTCTCTTGTTTTGCGGGAACCGCACATCTCGTCAAGCTAAACTTATAGCACCAGCTATAGTTCACTTGATCCATGAGATGACAGAGTGTTATGCCCAAGGAGGTACAAAACAGCAGATCAGTAAACAGAAGTATGACAATAAGAACCAGGCTCAATAGTGGCCAAGTGTTCAACCCATTCATCAAAGTCATACTCGAGATAATATGCCAAAGAGGTTGGATGCCAATGAGGTAGGATGTCAACACTGAGGTGGGAAGTCAACAAGGTAAAACATCACAATTCTAGTTAACAAATATCAGTGAGGTAGGTTGTCACAATTCTAGTTACATTTATCACAATTCTAGACCAATTCTAATTTCTTACAATTCTCTGTTGCACTTTTCACAATCCTAGAGCAATTCTAGCTTATCACAATTCTCAATTGCACTTTTCACAATCCTAGAACAATTCTAGCTTATCACAATTCTCTATTGCACTTTTCACAATCCTAGAGCATAGAGTCTTTCTCAGAAAAAAATATATTGGAGCATAAACTTCACTTATTTTCATTGGTCTTTTTTTTTTTCTCAATTTACCATTGCAAAGATGAGATGAATAATTGTCCCATAGAAGGATACATTTTGTTTTTTGGGGGGACACAATGAAATTATCTTGACCTAATTTTCCTCTCCAAAGAAAACCAAACCTGAAGTAATAAATTTAGCTACTCTATTTGGCAACAACTTTTTTTCCCCTTTGTAACAACTCCTGTCTTCATTAATAGCAATAACATCAGTGTTGAAATGATTCATTTACTCTGATTCTAGATCAACTCAGGGGTTTTGGATGCATCTCACATTTAGAGGCATGACAATTAAGTAAATGTTTGTATATAATCTAAAATTTTAGTTTCTTGGTACCTTCTATTCCTGAGTCTTTTACAGGGCCATAGACCATAGCAATTAAAGTAGCCTTGAAATAGGCTAACTTATTTTAGCATAATTTTTGTTTCTCTTTTGAGCCTATTGGTGAGCAAGAGTGGACAGTGAAGTGGGAAATCTATTTTAGGCTTGGCCTTTTCACTACCAATGTCTGTGTCCATGAATAAACTACTCCACCTTTTTGGATCTCATTTGTAAACTGATGACCAGGCTTTGTCCTGAGTTATCTTTTAAGAGTACAGTGATGGAAAATCCATAACTATGTGTGAAATACTTTAAGCCTTTTGGCTAGTAGACATTATATAAATCCAAAGAATTGTTATCTAATTCAGCAACTAGGGGGAAATGTGAAAGACTAACTTTTTAAAGAGTGTCCTGGATTTGCTTTTATGGAACTCTTTCTACTCAGTGCAATGCATTACTTCTGTGTAATTGTCCAGGATGTCAACTGTCTTCGTCTCTCTGTCTATCTTGTCTTTGTCTTTGCCTCTGTTTCTGTGATTTTCTGTGTCTGTTTTTTTTTTTTCTGTCTCTCTTTGTCTGATTGATGTCTTTTTCTCTCTCTTCTTCCTCTCTCTTTTTGTGTGTTGCCTCTCCCTTTTTTGCTCCATTTCTTCTTTCTTTCTTTCAGTTCCTTTTTCCCTTCCTCCTTTCTCTTTTTCCCTAGATTTAGCATTTCACTTACCTTGCTTATCTTCTTATGTATTGGAAAATTCTAGTATCATATTTTTGTGCCAAAAACTCCTTCCATGATAATTGTCCCCTTTAGCGAAAAAATGTGACTTTCCAGTTTTGTTTCAATATTGATTATCAATATCACCAAACTTGCTAGAACTCACACTTGACTATTATTTCACTTAGTCTTCTTTGAATGCTTGTTTACTTTCCAGAGAGGTTCCATTTAGAGGCATTGTGGTATAGCGAAAAGATTCTTAAACTTAAAAATCAAGGCACCTGAATTATAATTTGACCTCTGACACTTGCTAATTATTCAGACAAATCACTGGATGTGTCTCCTCTCATTGCCAAAATAAATATATTCTTATACTTCCTACTTTAAAACATTGTTATGAGTCCATAAACATTATTAGGCCATAAACAGCTAAAGTAGCATGAGTTATTCTTATCCCATAGAGTCAG
Organism: Sminthopsis crassicaudata; assembly: GCF_048593235.1. Taxonomy (NCBI): domain Eukaryota; kingdom Metazoa; phylum Chordata; class Mammalia; order Dasyuromorphia; family Dasyuridae; genus Sminthopsis; species Sminthopsis crassicaudata. The sequence goes on from NC_133618.1 coordinate 476,080,781, forward strand.
TTGACACAAGATACTAGTAAACTCAGGTTATGATTTTTCGGGGAAATGTAGAGTATTTAACAAATACTCTTGTGCCCACAAAACCTTGGTTCTCTATACTGACGTTTGTCCAGTCCATGTCATTGGTGACTTGATTCTTCCATTGTTCCTCTGAAGATGACTTTTAATGCACAAACCTACACAAATAAGACACTATACACATGCAGGAGATATCTATAAATATGTCCACACCCATATCTATACTCATATCTATATGTTCTGCTTGTGCATAGTTGTTTGCATACTTTTTTCCCATTAGAATGTGAGCTACCTGAGAACATAAGATATGTGAATTTACCTTTCTTTGCATCCCCAGCACTTGGCACAGTGCCTGACGAACACTAAGTTAACCTTTGCTATGGTTCCAGAACAGCTTGAATTTTTTTAAAACAAAGACTACCTTGTGAGAAACATTTCTTTCATCCATTCCTCTTTATGCTATTCTCTGAGATCTGTAGTACACGCTCTTAATACCACTGCTATAACTTCCTAATGAATCATCTCATTAGCAATTTCTCCTACTGATTTCATAGACCTATTGAAAATATTTTCTTGTACCTAAATTTTGTCATGTTTTTCTTGTGTTGAACAGTTTCCACTGCCTCCCTATTGCCAACCTAGTAAAATTCAGACTACTCTCCCTGATAATCAAAGTCCTTCCCAATGTGGTGCTATACTAACTTTATAGTCTTAGCTCTCCACCATTGTTTCTATCATACTGTTGTGCTAGACTGTTTTTTCTCTGAATATGCCCTGTTTTTTCCTGTCTCTATATATTTGCCTAAGCTGTTCCTGATATCTCAAGTACCTTCCCTATCTCTCTTTACTGGTTGAATTTCTATCCAGAGAGGCAACATAATATAGTAAACAGAGTATCAAAATTAAAGTCAGGTAGATATGGACTCAAATTCTGTTTTTGATGCTCACTAGCTGTGTGAAGATGTCCTTCAACATTTCTTGTTTTCTTACATATAAAATAGAGCTAATTATAGCAGAAACTTCAAAAGTTTGTTGTGGTAATGAACCAAAACAAAATATTTTGCACTTTGCAAACTTAAAAGAACTATATAAATGAAAGATATTTTTGTAATTTACCTTGAATGCAATTTATTCCATAAAAACTTCCTTGATCTTCCCAGGTAATGGCATTTCTTATCAGATTTTGCTTTATTTTGCTGTTATGTATTTTTTTAAATAATGAAGCATCAAGAAATGTAGGTATCTATATTTTGGCTTATCCTTCTATTGAATCAGGTGTAAACAGGGATTCTGCATTAGTTAAACTTTGTACCTCCTGCTTTCATTCCATAGATACTTAAATGTTTGTTGATTGAATGTTTGGTAAACTGATTGAGACAAAAAGACTTTCTTAGGACTTTAGATGGCTTAGAGATATTAGTTCTGCTATTAATAGGAAGTCTCTGACATTTGTTCCATGTGGCTTAAGGGAAGATGAACTATAGACATCCCTGAATCAAGCCTTGACTTACCCAGAAATGTAGACAAATGGAGTTATTATATGGAGTTTATTTTTTAGAGTTAATTAATTGCCTTCTTAGTTGATCTTTTTTCTCAGAGCAGTTTGTTTCATACAGTCACATTCTCCTGCTTGACCGAGTAGCCGAAGTAAACTGACCTACTGTTCGATGAACCAACTAAGCCATTGGTTTCCCTGGAAACAGGAACCACACAAAAATATCTCCTTCCCTCTTCCTAGAAACCTAATGTTAGAAGCAACCTTAGAGAGCATCTTGCCCACACTCCTACCTAAGAATTTTTTCTACAGCATCTCCAAAAATGAAATAAATCCATCTTCTATTTGAATGCTTATAAGAACCAAGAGCTCACTACCTCATTAGGCATATTATTTTATTTTTGGACAGGTTTTATTTTTAGGATGTTCTTTCATATGTTGCATTAAAGTCTATCTCCCAATAACTTCAATTCATGTCCTAATAGTGAATAGAGCACAGGCCCTAAAATCAGGAACACTCAAGTTCAAATTCTGCCTCAGATACCCATTAGCTCTATAATGCTGGGCAAGTTATATAACCCCTCTCAGCCTCAGTTTCCATACTTGTAAAATAGGGATAAAAGTAATACCTGCATAATCAGATTATTTTGAAGACCAAGTGAGACAAACTAAAGTGTTATATAAATAGTAGTAGCTATTATTTTTATTATTGAAGCAGTGAAGTGGCACAATAGATTGATCACCAGGCCCAGAGCAGAAAAACACTTAGTAGTTGTATGATCCTGTTTGCCTCAGTTTTTTCATTTGTTAAATGAACTAGAGAAGGAAATGGCAAATTGCCCCAATATGTGTAACAAGAAAACCCCAAATGGGGTCACTAAAACTCAGACATGATTAAAACTGAACAATGATTATTATTATTAAATCGGAACAATGCTAATTTCTCTTTCATCTGATTGTCCTTTGATAATTTGAAGACAGCTGCCATATCCTTTTGAAAGTCTTTTTTTTTTTCTTTAACCTAAACAGTTTTCTAAACTGATCATTAAGCAAATTTAGATTCCACAAAATCTTCTTCACTGTTTTGGTTCTTTTTGGTGAGGGGCCTTGTAAATAGTGATGGAAGTGGTCCTGAGCTCCCTAGCCTAGGGTTGATAGAGGGTAATGACTCAGATTTTTTAATACCTATGTGACTGTGGATAACTTACTTTGATTTGCTGAACTTCTGTACTTTATATCTAAAATGAGGCACTTGATCTAAATGGTCTAGTAACTATCAAGATAATAATAATAAAAATAATAACTAATATGAATATAGCACTTGAAGATTTTGTAAAGCACTCTACAAATTTTTTTTCTCATTTAATCCTAACATTGCTATTATTATCCCCATTTTATGGAAAAAGAAACAAAGGCAGAAAGAAGTTAGGAGATTTAGTAAGATCACACTGCTAGTGAATGTCTAAGGTAAGAATTAAATTCAGGTCTTCCTGATTCTAAGTCCAGCATTGTTAACTGTGCCACCAAACTGTTTTAATTATATTGGAGGAATAGAACTCTATTCATATTAGCCTTTTTAAAATAAATGAACTGAATGTCATTAAAAAAAAAACAACCTTGCAGCTAAATAAAAAAGATGAATAAAGCAATAGGAAGTATTATTTTCATGGGATGTGTCCCATCTTCCCTTGAAGTGTTCATAAAGAACATAGACATATAGAATTCCATGAAGATAATCAAAGTCTACTTCAAAGGATAAAGAAAAAATCACTAATAGAGAATAGTGATAGTAATTAGAAGAACTCAAAGCACTATTCCAAACTAAACTAATATATGCCTTTGCTAATCAGATTTGATATTTGATTCAAAGTGAAGATGGATAAAGAGGGAAAAGGTAAAAACTATGGTTTCATATGAAAAAATAAAAATAATAATTTTTTAAAATGCCAAAGTCTCAGATTATTTACTCAGAAGGTTAAAGCACATACAATGCTTTCTTAGAGAAGAAAGTTGGGAGGTGCATAGCCATGGTGAGCATGGAACCATATCAAAAAGAAGGAAATTGATTCTTTCTTAACATATAGGAAATGACTGGTTCCTAAGGTGAGAGCCGTTTTTGAATCAACCATCTGTGTACAGTTAGCTTATCAACCAGTTAGAGTAAAAATTAAAATCAATACGAAACTAAAAGAAAGATGAGATGATACTGCACAAAAATACAAGTCCGACCCAGTCTATTTAAAAAAACAAAAACAAAAAAAAAAGATGTTTATTCCAAAAAAATGTGAAATGAACAAAAGTAAAGGTAGACTCTGATTATTACCATTTCTTAGAGAAATTTAACTAATGCAAAAGAGCTATTACAATGGCAAAACTGAAAGATCCTGGGGCAGCTAGGTGGTGCAGTGGATAGAGCACCAGTCCTGAATTCAGGAGGACCTAAGTTCAAATCTGGTCTCAGACACTTAACACATCCTAGCTGTGTGACCCTAGGCAAGTCACTTAACCCCAGCCTCAAAAAAAAAAACAAAAAACAAAAAAACAAAAAACAAAAAAAAAACAAAACTGAAAGCTCCTAAAAGCTGCTTCAGATACTAAGTATTTGGTGTTCTTGTCATTCAGAAAGACAAAGCTACCAAAGACAATGCTAATTTAACAAGCAGGCACGTTTCCAAAACATCATAACAGAAAATGAGAGAATTTGAATTGTATTGCCTCACCAAAAAAAAAAAAAAAAAAAAGTCTGAAAACTTGGCAAGGTCCCCGTTAAGCCACTTCTTCCCAAGAGCAATTAGAGATGAAAGTGGAAGGAAGACAACAAATAGGCATGAAACGGCATAGATCTGCTGGAATTTTAAAAGCTATCTGTCCTTACTGGCAGGAACAGTGGAACTGCTACATTTGTGTTCTGATATTTTAATACCCATATGCTGTATAAGGAAGCTGAAATAGCTTAAGCAGATAAAGCCGCTGGATCTGACCAAGTACAAAGAAAAGAAATCAGTGCTAAATGTGTTGTAATTTAAAATGTATTCAGGGATTGTTGTCCAAGAGATCACAAGCAGAGGGATCAAAAAGCCCATGAATAGTATGTTCATCAAAAAGTGGTGACTGAGAAGAGATAATATTGACCCATAGACCTATTTTATCATGTATATATATATAGATAAAAATTTAGGTGATATAAAAAACATTAGTGAAACTGACTTCAAAGAGGAATGATGAGTGAAACAAAACTTTTTCCTCTTCGTAGGGAGGTGAGGGACCAGTGCAGAATGAGGTACCCACTCTCAGACAATGTGAATGTGTTTGTTTTGCTTAACTTGACTTCTCTGTTACAAAGGATGGCTCTGTGGCGGAAGTTGAAGTAAAAGGTCAAATAAATATCAATAAAATAGTTATTTGAAGTTTTAAAAAAGGAAAATATAAACACAGCAATTTTGCCTGCAGTATATTTCCCACGTTAACCTGAGCATCTGTGGCATACAAAACATCATTAGCAGCCATGTAACTTATTTATGCAAATGTACCAAGGGTATTCTTGATGAGAACATAAGAAGGAAATAGGAAGGCTTTTTTAAAATAGAATTTTATTTTTTCCAGTTATTGTAAAGATAGTTTGCAACATTCATTTTTCATAAGATTTTGAGTTGCAAATTTTTTTCCTTCCTCTCTTTCCCCTCCACAACATGGCAAGCAATCTGAAATAGGTAATATATGTGTAATCATGTTAAATATATTTCTATATTAATCGTATTATAAAAGAAGAAACAGAACAAAAGCAAAAAAAAAAAAACACAAAGAAAAACAAAACCAAAAAAAGCGAAAATAGTGTGCTTCAGTATACATTCAGATGCTATATTATTTTTCTGGATGTAAATAATGTTTTTCATCATTAGTTCTTTAGAATTGCCTTGGATCATTGTATCATCTATAAGATTTAAGCCAACTTAATTGATCATCACACAATGTTGCTGTTATTGTATACAATGTTCTCCTGGTTCTGCTCACTCAGAAAGACTTTCAAAGCAGGCTGCATTTTCAAAATCATGCTTGCAACTGACACAACTAAGAGGCCTCTAGAATAGATATAGCTCACTGTGGATTTTTGTTGTTGGGTGGTTTTGAAAGTACTCGATAGGACAAAATACAGTCTTTAAAAAAGAACCCTTCAAACATTCTCTTCCACATAAATTCCATAAATACATGACATGTCACCAGGGAAATATCATTCAAAAGTCCTCTGATTATCAGCATTGGTTAAGGTATAAGAAGAAAAAAACAGACACCCTCTTAAAATATTTTCCATAATCACTGATGATGTCAGTAAATCAACAAATAATCAACAAGCATGCACCAAATATGTGCTATAGGTACTATACTAGACTGGAAGGGTAGAAAGACCAAAAAAAAAAAAAAAAAAAAAAAAAAAAAAAAGGGAATGGATGCTCACTTTCAACAGCCTGTATTGAAGACAATGGAAGAGGAATTTCCTATTTATGATGAGCTTCCACAGCTGATCCTGTTTTTTGTTATTGTACAGATTGTTTTTAGACTTCTGGCAACCCTTTTTATAGTAGCAAGAAACTGGAAATTGAACGGATGTCCATCAGTTGGAAAATGGCTGAATAAATTGTGTTATAGGAATGTTGTGGAATATTATTGTTCTGTAAGAAATGACCAACAGGATGAATACAGAGAGACCTGGGGAGACTTAAATGAACTGATGCTGAGTGAAACGAGCAAACCAGGCAACAACAAGACTATATGATGATCAATTCTGATGGATGTGGCCCTCTTCAACAATGAAATGATTCAAATGAGTTCCAATTGTTCAGGAAAGAAGAGAATCAGCTACACCCAGAGAGAGAACTGTGGGAACTGAGTGTGGACCACAAAATACTATTTCATTCTTTCTGTTATTGTTTGCTTGCATTTTTGTTTTCCTTCTCAGGTTTTTTTTTTCTTTCTAGATCCAATTTCTCTTGTGCAGCAAGATAACTGTATAAATACGTATACATATATTGGATTTAACATATATTTTATCATATTTAACATGTATTGGGCTACTTGTCATCTGGGGGGGAGGGGAAGGACGGGAAAAGTTGGAACAGAAGATTTTGCAAGGGTCAATGTTGAAAAATTACCCATGCATATGTTTTGTAAATAAAAAAAAGAAAACAAAGAAATCTGCCTAGCCATCTCCACTGCAAAAACAACTATCTATCTGGAAGCAGAATTGAAGAGGAACCATATCTTCATCATACTTGAGAAATCATGTAGTTCTTTCATTGATCCCAAGCTGTTTGATGCTGCAAAAAAACCTACCTTTTATTTTTAAACTCATACCATCTAGCAAACAAGTCATGTAACAATATAATCTCAAAAGACTAAAAATGGCAGATAAAGGCAAAGCACAAGGAGAATTAAAATATATTAGTGTCATAGATTTAGAACTAGAAGGGACTTTAAAAGTTATTTTGTCCAATCTCTTCATTTTACAAAAAAAAAGAAACTGAGGCCCAGAGATTAAATGCAATGTCCAAAGTGACACAGATAATCAAATAGGAGATCTGGGATTTGAGCCCTGGGTTTCCTGACTTCAAGCCAACATTTTTTTTTCCACTACAGCATGATTTCCCTCTATTCTCTATTACTCACCAGTCATAGCCTGCACATCAGAGATGGAAATAAGATGCATTATTAAAGATATGTGTGATCAGACAAAAAAATTAAGCTAATGATGTAATGATAGTTAATGATAACAGATGGAAAATCTAAGTCTCCCAATGGTATCTACAAAATATATAAATATATATATATATATATATATATATATATATATATATATATATATATATATATATATATATATATATATATATATGTATATATATATCCCCAGGGGAGATTCTATAGCATTTGGAGTTGAGCCAATATCAAGGACCAAGAGGATGAAATGTATGAATATACCACAAAACAAGAAGGCATATAGGCATATGGTGGGCACTAATGAAGTACATATTCACAGCAATGAAGTAAAAAGTAACCAATATAGAGTTGAGCATTGATTTCTTGGGAATTATACTGAAAATATCCTTCTAGATTGATACTGATCCATTAATCATTATTCTTTTGATCTGATTTAACCAATCCGAATCCATCTTATTATTATCCATTCTATATCTCTTTACTTTTGTCTTTCATAATACATGAGACATTATTACATGATTATCTGGAAACCAGGTACATTATTATTTCTAACATTTCTGTGATTCATAAATCTTTTTACCTTTGTCAAAAAGAAAATCACTGGTATGGGCTCTGATTGATGAAGTCATATTGGCTATTAGTAATCACTGCTTACCTTTCTAAATGCCAAGAAACCATTCTTTTAAAAAAGACATTTTGAAATTTGCAGGGAATTGAAGCCAAATTCACCACTCTGCATTTTAAAGAATCTACCTCTTTTTGTGACAAACAGGGCCATTTTGCTCTGTTCTTTTCTTATAACACTTCCCTTCTTCATGATGGACACTCAGCCATCACATCCGGAGAAGTCTGGATAGAACTTTAGCTTTATACTTTTGTACTTTTATCATTGTTCTTTCTGTGTACAAAGATAAAATGTTAATTGAATGAAAGGAGATTAGAAGGGGGCACTTTAGTTCTACTTCATAGAACACACTATTTTAAAGAGTTTCAGCATTTTAGTGTATATGCAAATGCATTCTGCTAAATACAAATGAGTCTTAGATAACCACCCAGCACATCTAGCAGAACTAGTGATTGAGATCACTCTCAGTTTTAAAAAGTAATTTTATATTCTTATGTATTTTCATCTTCTTTTAAATTCAGATTTTTCTCTCCTACATTATCTGATTAGGAAGGATTTGTTAAATTTTCTCAGTTCAAACTCCTGAATTCAAACTTTAGTAGTCTATGACTCTGGGCAAGTCACTTAACCTTGTTTGCTTCAGTTACCTCCTCTGTAAAATGATCTGGAGAAGGAAATGATAAACTACTAGTATTTCTGCCAAGAAAATCCCAAATGGGGTCACAAAATGTGTGATATAATTGACAAACTACTGGACAAAAAAATGATGTCAGAAATTTGTTTCCCTCTGGATTTGCCCATTTCCATCCTATTTTCCCTCAAGTTTGCATTTGTCCCAGTCTTCTGAGAAGTAATATTAATGAAAGAGATCCTGGGCCTAGGATCTTGGACTGGGAGTGGTCTGCAGGTTAGAGGGAGAGCAGAAAGGAGACTACTGATTGCATGGATCCTGGCATGAAAGAGAGTCTCCAGAAAATGTCCAATGTGTCTCAGAATTTTTAATGATGAGAAAATCAAGAAGGAAAAATACATTGCTAATTAGAATCTCCTCTGAGTATCATATTCTCCACATGTTGGCCTGTAGTTTTCACTAAGAGGGCATTATTTGGGGGCTTTGGTGATATTTAGAATACTTGGTAAGTTATAGTATTTATATTGTCTCCCACCCCAAGACACACACACACACACACACACACACACACACACACACACACACATACATACAAATACAATGGCAAACTCAGCTATTACCATAATGAAAAAGAATCCTTCAAGGTACCATTCCCAGGCATGTGATGGTCTTTATTAGGGTCAGGCACATGATTAATTTATTTTTTATTAGCACTATTACTAATTAGCTTAATATATAAAAAGGGGGACAGAACTGAAGGAGGGATATGACATTTTTTAAAAAGATTTAATATTGACAAAGTGATTTACAAATCTTCCATTTGTGGCCATCCCTACTCTTTTCAGGATAAACTAGATAGAACCTTCATGGGAGGTAGACTAGAATAATTTTTGTGGCGCAGTGGAAAGAATTTTGTCTGTGGTGTAAGAGGAGATGGGTTAAAATTTCATTTCTGATTCTTATTAATGCTCTGATATTGGGCAAATCACAACTACTCAAGACTTCAATTTTCTTATTTTTAAAATGGGAGAGATGGACTTGATGGTCTTTAAGATCCTTTCTGGCTGGCTCTTCATGAGTGGGGGCAAAAAATAGAAAAAAGAAAAAGAATTGCTCTTCTTCCCAATTGTCTTTCTTCTTCTGGTTCACAGTATCTTGGATTTAGAATTGAAAGGGAAGTAACTGAATCTAATCTTATTTTACAGTTGAGGAGAATGAGGCCTGGAGATGTAAAGTGTTTTGCTCAGGTTACACAACTAATAAGTTATCTAAGGCAGCATTCAACCCAAGTATCAATAACTCCCAATCTAGTGCTCTCCAAGATGGTTTCCCCTGGATATCTTCCCCTATGATCTGTGGAGAGATTCTGAATTGCTTATTCTTTTTTTTTTTGGACTTTATCCCAAAGTCATTATTAGTTTCTATTCAATCATCCAGCTACCTTTATTAATAATTTCATGTTAGTGTAGAGCTATGCCCAACAAAGCTTCTTGGTGAAACCTGCTAATCCAGAAAGCAGAATCTATTTTCTCCATCTGAAAATGAGTCTAAATACTTAAAGGAAGCCTAAATACCTAAATATTACACAAAAGACACTGAAAAAGCAATCTATCTGCTATATTTTTTTAAGAAATGGTTTAAAGCTTTATTTATAAGATGGGCCCAAATGACTTGGAAGGAACCTATTTAAGAAGCTATTGGTTTTGAAGGTCTCACTGAGCTTCACAAAATACTTTATACTTCTTTGATTTAATGATATGGTGAGAAAAGGCAACTTTATGATACATATCCCAAGGCAGAATATGGACAATCTCCATCATCTCAGAATATCAGGATATAGATTTTGCTGGAGTTTTCATCCAATCTGAAAAAATGTTTATTGTATAAATTGTATAATATTGTATAAATACCATTATCCTGGTTACTAAGTGTTTCTATGTATTTAGGGCCTGGGATTGGATGTGGGAAGAGAAGTCTTGGTTCTTGTTCCCAGGGATCCTACAATGGAATTGGAAAGCCAAGATGTACATATGACATCATATAAAAGGCAATGTGATTCAGTAGGAAGGACAATGGATTTGGAATCAGAGGACTCAAATGTAAATCTCTGATTTCCTGCTTACTTCCTGTGAGACTTGGGACAAGTTATTTTGCAAGTCTAGGCTTTGGTTTCCTTTCCAATTCCAAAGCCTATGAAACGTGAAGCAATTAGAAAATAACAAAAAGCAATATAAAATCAAGTGCCAACATGAGCAAACAATAGTACAAAATAAATGGGGCAAGCCAGAGAGGGCAGAGAACTACTTGGGCCAAGTGATTTGCGATGGCTCCTGAGAAAAAGTAGAGTTTGAGGAAGATTTTGAAGGATGGCTAGTAGTAGA